>NC_092512.1:68217459-68518059 GCF_047511675.1 Marmota flaviventris
CAGCAGCTTGTGAGGCTGAGGCAGGAGGATCGCAAGTTCAAACCCAACCTCTGCAAAAGCCAGTCCCCAAGCAACTCAGTGAGATCCTGTCTCTAAATAAAATACAAAATAGCGCAAGGGATGTGGCTCAGTGGTCGAGTGCTCATGAGTCCAACCCCTGGTACTCCAAAAATATATATAAATATAAGAAATCATGCTTTAAAAATTGACTTCTTATTTGTTCTGTATTTGTAATGTGGTGACCACAATATACCATTTGCCCAGGAGGTTAAATGTCTCTGTTACTTTCTTGTTTCTGAAAATACTTTATAGTGTTTTTTTGTAAAAAATCATTTACATTTAAAATGTAACATGGGGCTGTGAAATGTAGTCATGGAAACCATGACAGTAGGAGAAAAAAGAGATTGGAGGATTTAGTGAGTGTTTTTGATTTTTCAAATACAATAGTTCCCTTAGCAAAGTCAGTGGTGCCATATGGTGAACTGTGTGTGGTAATTTTCTAAGCTTGCAAATAGAATTCTGCAAAATGTGATCAACTGCTAAGTCAGCGCACTCCAAGTGAGCCCAAACTCCACTCCTGCTCACCATTCCCAGGGGAATTAGATGCCAGCATTTTACATACTGCAAACAAACAAGCAACACTTAGTGTTAAATTTTTAAAAAGCAAATAAAGGTTCATGGAATTGGACAGAAGTTCTTCAAAATAATTCACCATAAAAAGTAGAGAAGCATTTGATTTCAGAAGGTCACAGACTTCACAAACTCACTGCTGATCATCTACCTGGAACTCTTGGTTGAATTGAGATTTAGTCCCTGCCCTCTCTCCACCAGCAAAAACCCTTAATTTTACCATTGCTCTCTTCTTAAAGGAAGCATTGTCTGTACCATAGTCTTTAAATGTAAATCAGCTTTTGCTGCAAAGTAAAAAAAAAAAAAAAAAAAACATCACATCTCATTTGCATAACAAAGAGCATGTACTACTCTCTCATGCACCTGCAAGTTGGCTGAGGCAGATTTGCTTCAGGCTGCAGGGCTGTGGGTTGAGACAAGTCTGCTTCACTCATCTAACACTGGTGCCCAGACTGGAAGGCCAGCAGGTCTTCCCAGGGTAATGGCCAAAGTGCAGAAGGATAAACCCAACCATGCAAATGTATTTCAAGCCTCTGTTTGCATCAAATTGACAAAAGTTACATAGTCAAGCCTAACATCAGTGAGAAGCGATATATGTTCTTTACATCTAAGTAGGATGATAGAGTAAATATTTACTTAATAACAAATTTTGCCACAATACCCCCTTTTGTTCTCAAATATTCTGTCTTCCCATATGCAAAATATCATTTGTATAACAAACAGCATCATATTCAAAATCCAGAATCTCATCATCTATATCTCTATATCGGTCTGGATGCAGTTTTTTAATTCACTGACCTAAGAACTAAAAACACAAGTTATCTGCTTCTACATACCTGATATATAGAATATATAGTTGTGTAACTTGGATATTTCCACAATAGATAATCCTGTATTTAAAAGGGGTGGAAAGGAAAGCACCTAATGGTCTCAAGTCCATAGTAATTTTAGAACCTCCAGAGTCAATGTCATCAGATCTTCAAACATTAGGGAGCTTAAATCATTGCTTGCTAACTACTCTTACTCTAAAGATTGACCAAAATTAGAGGTCTTATAAGAGCAGCATTGAATGGCACCTGTGCATCTTCTCATAGAAGGAAGATGAGTCGCTTTGAACCAAAAAATAATTGGGAACTTGTATCTGCACAAGTATACGAGTTGACACAAAGTGATCGAATTTATCCTCTGCTAATGTTTTATGGAGATCATAAATAACGGAATTATGAGTATATTTTTCAAAAAGATCTAAGTTTTGCTCCTTGAGAATAGCTTTCACTTCACTATCTCCACAGATTTCAGTTGGCCCTCTTGGAGGTCCTTTCTCTAACATCATTCTTTTTGACTACGTCTAAGAAGGCACTTGAAAATAATCCCCTTTGGGTGGTCCAACAACTTTTTAAGTTCAATTCTTCACAATATAAATTTGGGGAGCAAGAGATTTTTTATATCTATAACAGCCTTGGTGTCTTTCAGTCTAAGTTGATGGGTGTTTTGCCAATATAAATCTCTCAAAAGCTTGTTTTCCCCCCCATGTACTTAAATATAGTTTAATACAAGTGTCAAGAACCACAGACACAATTCTTTGCAAAGCATATCTCTGTCTAGACTTAATTGTGGACACTTTGAATACATTAGACATCTGTGTTATCTAGCCTGTGTTTTTCTAGAAGCCTTTTCATTTAGCTGAAAAGACTTTAATCTGCTCATATGTCTTAAAAAATGATACTAAAGCAATCATTGATTTAGTCTCTATAATTAATTACCACATCTCTGTTTTGATAGGAAACCAATTTATTTTGCAAATCTGAGATTTCTAGGCTTTCTATTATCTAAATCTGTTTGCAAACCAACCAGTTGTTGCTGAGCTCATATTCTTGAAGCATTTTATCACTCATGATTAGCAGGTGTCTGCTCATGCTTTTTAGATTTGCAAGTGTTGTAAGTTTATTAGGTAGGTGCCTTTTCTATTTTCTGGGTAATTGGAAGCAATAGTTTTATCAACTGTTTTGTCATTTTATAATATATGTCACCATTTTCCTTCCTCCTTTAAATTTCCTCATCACTTATTCAGTGAGCCCAAAGCCAGTCAAATATTTGAGGTTTTGATATGATCAAACCTCATTTCCATCACTAATTTCCATATCAATCAGTTATTGCTATTACAATATATTTTTTAAGAAAGCACTTGAAAATTCAGTAATTTAGAGTAATTAATTCCCATATTTATGTATCTTCATGGTGACTATAGTTTAGCTAATTCAGGATAAATTTGGCTGTGATGACTCTATGTCAGGGTGTAACTTGACTGAGTTTGGCCCCACATAGCAGCAGATATCTGGGAAATGTTTTCCTGGCAGAGTTTATGTTTATAGACAATGTTTCATGAGTCATTTACACTCCTGCACATCCTGTGGACAGAAGTGATGACTACCTTTGTTCCAGATTCTCTTTTCTTTTTTTAAGAGATTTTTTTTAATATTTATTTTTCAGTGGACACAACATCTTTATGGGGTGCTAAGGATCGAACCCAGTGCCCCGCGCATGCCAGGCAAGCATGTCACCACTTGAGCCACATCCCCAGCCCCCAGATTCTCTTTTCAAAGAGATATGGTAAACAGCCTTGGAAGACAGAAATACGTTCTCCCTTCAGAATAAAAGGCAGATATTCTGGCATATAACAATGGGTTTTATAAGGGGCATTATAAAAGATCTGGATTACCTAAACTCAGAGTTTCTTTCCTGTAATGCAACTCACTGAATATAAGCCTAAGGTGGCCCTCTTCATACAAATCAGTGGAAACTGGGTTTGGGCGACCAAACCAAGAAATATGGATAATCTAACTTCTGCTTTTACCATGAATAATAAAGTTCTTCAATTCTGACAGGAGGTTCATGCCTCCTTCCCACCTGCATGAAACTATGCTAGCTTGTAAATAGGGTGAAATATCCGATCTTTTACAGTTCCTGACCACCAGAAGCAAAAAAAGTCACAAAATCAAACCCAACATCAATGGGTAAGGAGTATAATCTCCCATGGAGACAGGAGGAGTAGGACATGAAATGAATATTTGCTGAATGACAACCTAATATACCATAATATCTACCACTGCATCTTTTGTTTCTGCACATTTAGAATACATAGATTTTATTGGGAAAATAATAATACACCAGTGCTAAGTTTTAGCAAAACTGAGAAACAAGTTGAACTTTGGGACTTCAATTTCCATAGTATTTATCTTTTAATATTGATTATGAACACTTACAACTCCCATCCCCATTTTGTAAATCTCCATTTCTCCCACATCTTTTCTCAGATTTTTAATGTCCCCAGAGGTTTTAAATGTAGACAGTATTAATGAAAGTCTTAAAAATAAGAAGAAATTATAAAAGTGGCATTTTAGGGTTGAAGTTGTGTAGAAAAAAAGTGGACCTCCTAGGGGTTCTCTAAAATGAAAACAAAAAGCCAGTAAATATTTCTCTTGATGCCTTCTCCACCATTTGGACTCTGGAACTGCAGCAGGTATTACCAGCAGGTATTACAAAAGACAAGATGGTAAAGCTTATAGAGTATGTCCTGATCTTATACACTTAATCCATGATTATTAAGTCAACATGATAATAAATCAAGACTATTTCCTTGCATGCATATAACTACAAGGGATTCATAGAACACTAGATGCAAACTTACCCATCATAGAAAGTTGTTCTACAGTAGGTAATGGACAGGAATTTTCTACTGAGTTTCGGAAATATTAAGACTTTTGTCTTTCCAACCAAACAAGGCAGATTATATTCTAAATTTTAATCTTGTGACTCAAGCAATAGAAAAGTAATTGAAACTCCAAGAGTTTAAGCACATAACCAAAAAATTATGATCAAATGCAAGATTTGTAGTCCATTGTTTTGTCTCCTATATCAGCACACATTCTTTATAGAAGAAATGTAGAAAAACTAACAAAAATCAAATTCTTACCTTTTATCCAATTTATTTTTTTCATTTGTGTGATATTAGTATCATAATCTCAATATTTATTTGCTTTAAATTTCAACTTCACTGAACAGGTATTTTTGGTTTTGTTTTAATTTTTTATTGGCGCATTTTAATGATATGTAATAGGGGGATTTGTTGTTATGTATTTGTGTGTGTATATGATATAACAGTACAATTTGGTCAATTGCATTGCACAGCTGAACAGATATTATACAGACAACCCACTATGTTAAGAGGAAATGCTATTCTTGGCACTCTAACTACCAGTATATACCCAACACCTACTTACTTATTAATTATTATTATTTTTTTAATTTTTTATTGTGGGTTGTTCAAAACATTACAAATTTCTTGACATATCATATTCCACACTTTGATTCAAGTGGGTTATGAACTCCCACCTTCACCCCATACACAGATTGCAGAATCACATCAGTTACACATCCATTGATTTACAAATTGCCATACTAGTGTCTGTTGTGCTCCACTGCCTTTCCCATCCTCCACCCTCCCCCCTCCCCACCTCTCCCCTCCCCTCCCCTCCTCTCTCTCTACCCCCTCCACTGTATAACCCTGAGGGTCTCCTTCCATTACCATGCAATTTCCCTTCTCTCTCCCTTTCCCTCCCACCTCTCATCCCTGTTAAATGTTAATCTTCTTCTCCTGCTCTTCGTCCCTACTCTGATCTTAGTTACTCTCCTTATATCAAAGAAGACATTTGGCATTTGTTTTTTAGGGATTGGCTAGCTTCACTTAGCATAAACTGCTCTAATGCCTTCCATTTCCCTGTAAATTCTATGATTTTGTCATTTTTTAATGCAGAGTAATACTCCATTGTGTATAAATGACACATTTTTTTTGTCCATTCGTCTATTGAAGGGCATCTAGGTTGGTTCCACAATCTTGCTATTGTGAACTGTGCTGCTATGAACATCGATGTAGCAGTGTCCCTGTAGCATGCTCTTTTTAGGTCTTTAGGGAATAGACCAAGAAGGGGAATAGCTGGGTCAAATGGGGGCTCCATTCCCAGCTTTCCCAGGAATCTCCATACTGCTTTCCAAATTGGCTGCAACAATCTGCAGTCCCACCAGCAATGTACAAGTGTACCCTTTTCCCCACATCCTCGCCAGCACTTGTTGTTGTTTGACTTCCTAATGGCTGCCAATCTTACTGGAGTGAGATGGTATCTTAGGGTGGTTTTGATTTGCATTTCTCTGACTGCTAGAGATGGTGAGCATTTTTTCATGTACTTGTTGATTGATTGTATGTCCTCCTCTGAGAAGTGTCTGTTCAGGTCCTTGGCCCATTTGTTGATTGGGTTGTTTGTTTTTTATTGTTTAATTTTTTGAGTTCTTTGTATACTCTGGATATTAGGGCTCTATCTGAAGTGTGAGGAGTAAGATTTGTTCCCAGGATGTAGGCTCCCTATTTACCTCTCTTATTGTTTCTTTTGCTGAGAAAAAACTTTTTAGTTTGAGTAAGTCCCATTGTTGATTCTAGTTATTAACTTTTGTGCTATGGGTGTCCTATTGAGGAATTTGGAGCCCGACCCCACCGAATGTAGACCGTAGCCAACTTTTTCTTCTATCAGACGGCGTGTCTCTGATTTGATATCAAGCTCCTTGATTCATTTTGAATTCACTTTTGTGCATGGCGAGAGAAAGGGATTCAGTTTCATTTTGTTGCATATGGATTTCCAGTTTTCCCAGCACCATTTGTTGAAGATGCTATCCTTCCTCCATTGCATGCTTTTAGCCCCTTTATCAAATATAAGATAGTTGTAGTTTTGTGGATTGGTTTCTGTGTCCTCTATTCTGTACCATTGGTCCACCTGCCTGTTTTGGTACCAGTACCATGCTGTTTTTGTTACTATTGCTCTGTAGTATAGTTTGAAGTCTGGTATCGCTATACCGCCTGATTCACACTTCCTGCTTAGCATTGTTTTTGCTATTCTGGGTCTTTTATTTTTCCATATGAATTTCATGATTGCTTTCTCTATTTCTACAAGAAATGCCGTTGGGATTTTGATTGGCATTGCATTAAACCTATAGAGAACTTTTGGTAATATCGCCATTTTGATGTTAGTTCTGCCTATCCATGAACAGGGTATATTTTTCCATCTTTTAAGATCTTCTTCTATTTCTCTCTTTAGGGTTCTGTAGTTTTAATTGTATAAGTCTTTCACCTCTTTTGTTAGGTTGATTCCCAAGTATTTTATTTTTTTTTAAGATATTTTGAATGGAGTGGTTGTCCTCATTTCCATTTCAGAGGATTTGTCGCTGATATACAGGAATGCCTTTGATTTATGCATGTTGATTTTATATCCTGCCACTTTGCTGAATTCATTTATTAGCTCTAATAGTTTCTTTGTAGAGCCTTTTGGGTCTGCTAGGTATAGAATCATATCATCTGCAAATAGTGATAATTTAAGTTCTTCTTTTCCTATTTTTATGCCTTTAATTTCTTTCGTCTGTCTAATTGCTCTGGCCAGTGTTTCGAGAACTATGTTGAACAGAAGTGGAGAGAGAGGGCATCCCTGTCTTGTTCCAGATTTTAGAGGGAATGCCTTCAGTTTTTCTCCATTCAGAATGATGCTAGCCTGAGGCTTAGCATAGATTGCTTTTACAATATTGAGGTATGTTCCTGTTATCCCTAGTTTTTCTAGAGTTTTGAACATAAAGGGATGCTGTACTTTGTCGAATGCTTTTTCCGCATCTATCGAGATGATCATATGGTTCTTATTTTTAAGTCTATTGATGTGGTGAATAACATTTATTGATTTCCGTATATTGAACCAGCCTTGCATCCCAGGGATGAATCCTACTTGATCATGGTGTACAATTTTTTTGATATGTTTTTGTATCCGATTCGCCAGAATTTTGTTGAGGATTTTTGCATCTAGGTTCATTAGAGATATTGGTCTGTAGTTTTCTTTCTTTGAAGTGTCTTTGTCTGGTTTAGGTATCAGGGTGATGTTGGCCTCATAGAATGAATTTGGAAGTTCTCCCTCTTTTTCTATTTCCTGAAGTAGCTTGAAAAGTATTGGTATTAGTTCTTCTTTAAAGGTTTTGTAAAATTCTGCTGTATACCCATCCGGTCCTGGGCTTTTCTTAGTTGGTAGTATTTTTATGGTTTCTTCTATTTCCTCAATTGATATTGGTCTGTTTAGGTTTTCTATATCCTCCTGACTCAATCTGGGCAGATCATATGACTTAAGAAATTTATCTATGCCTTCACTATCTTCTAATTTATTGGAGAATAAGGATTCAAAATAGTTTTTGATTATCTTCTGTATTTCTGAAGTGTCTGTTGTGATATTGCCTTTTTCATCCTGTATGCTAGTAATTTGAGTTCTCTCTCTTCTTCTCTTCGCTAGCATCGCTAAGGGTCTGTCGATTTTGTTTATTTTTTCAAAGAACCAACTTTTAGTTTTGTCAATTTTTTCAATTGTTTCTTTTGTTTCGATTTCATTCATTTCAGCTCTGATTTTAATTATTTCTTGCTTTCTACTTCTTTTGCTGTTGTTTTGCTCTTCTTTTTCAAGGATTTTGAGATGAAGTATGAGATCATTTATTTGTTGGTTTTTTTCTTTTTTTAAGGAATGAACTCCAAGCAATGAATTTTCCTCTTAGAACTGCTTTCAATGTGTCCCATAGATTCCGATATGTTGTGTCTGTGTTTTCATTTATCTCTAACAATTTTTTAATTTCCTCCTTGATGTCTTATATAACCCATTGATCATTCAGTAACCTATTGTTCATTCTCCAAGTGATGTATGCTTTTTCCTTCCTTCTTTTATCGTTGATTTTCAGTTTGATTCCATTATGATCAGATAAGATGCATGGTATTATCTCTACTCCTTTATATTGTCTAAGAGTTGCCCTATGACATAATATATGATCTATTTTTGAGAAGGATCCATGTGCTGCTGAGAAAAAAGTGTAACTGCTTGATGTTGGGTGGTATACTCTATATATGTCAATTAGGTCTAGGTTATTAATTGTGTTATTGAGTTCTATAGTTTCCTTATTCAACTTTTGTTTGGAAGATCTGTCCAGTGGTGAGAGAGGTGTGTTGAAGTCTCCCATGATTATGGTATGGTGGTCTATTAGACTCTTGAACTTGAGAAGAGTTTGTTTGACAAACATAGCTGCACCATTGTTTGGGGCATAAATATTTATGATTGTTATGTCTTGTTGGTGTATGGTTCCCTTAAGCAGTATGTAGTGTCCCTCTTTATCCCTTTTGATTAACTTTGGCTTGAAATCTATTTTATTTGATATGAGTATGGACACTCCTGCTTGTTTCCGAAGTCCATGTGAGTGATATGATTTTTCCCAACCTTTCACCTTCAGCCTATGTATGTCTTTTCCTATCAAATGCGTCTCCTGTAGGCAGCATATTGTTGGGTCTTGTTTTGTGATCCATTCTACTAGCCTGTGTCTCTTGATTGGTGAGTTTAAGCCATTAACATTTAGGGTTATTATTGAGATATGGGTTGCTCTTCCAGCCATATTTGTTTATTTCTGTTTCTAAACATGGTTTGTTTTCCTCTTTGATTGTTTTCCCCCCCTTTACTGTCCTACCTCCCACTGTTGGTTTTCATTGTTATTTTCCATTTCCTCTTCCTGAAATGTTTTGGCGAGGATGTTTTGAAGAGATGGTTTTCTAGCTGCGAATTCTTTAAACTTTTGTTTATCGTGGAAGGTTTTAATTTCATCTTCCATCCTGAAGCTTAATTTCACTGGATACACAATTCTTGGTTGGAACCCATTTTCTTTCAGTGTTTGAAATATGTTATTCCAGGATCTTCTAGCTTTCAGAGTCTGTGTTGAAAGATCAGCTGTTATCCTGATTGGCTTACCCCTAAATGTAATCTGCTTCCTTTCTCTTGTAGCTTTTAAAATTCTCTCCTTATTCTGTATGTTGGGCATCTTCATTATAATGTGTCTAGGTGTAGATCTCTTATGATTTTGCACATTCGGCGTCCTGTAGGCTTCTAGGATTTGGGATTCTGTCTCATTCTTCAAGTCTGGGAAGTTTTCTCGTATTATTTCATTGAATAGACAGCTCATTCCTTTGGTTTGGAGCTCCGTACCTTCCTGTATCCCAATGACTCTTAAGTTTAGTCTCTTAATGTTATCCCATATTTCTTGGATGTTCTGCTCATGGTTTCTTAACAGTCTTGCTGAGCTGTCTATGTTATTTTCCAGTTGAAATACTTTGTCTTCATTGTCTGATGTTCTATCTTCTAAGTGTTCTACTCTGCTGGTAGTATTCTCAATTGAGTTTTTAAGTTGGTTTATTGCTTCCTGCATTTCTAGGATTTCTGTTTGTTTGTTTTTTATAACCTCTATCTCCCTGTATAGTTGATCCTTTGCTTTCTGGATTTGTTTGCGTAATTCATTGTCGAAGTGATCTTTCATTGTCTGATTTTGCTGTTTAATGTCTTCCTTGATACTCCAGATCGTCTGAAGCTTGTATATCCTGAATTCTTTATCTGACATTCCATCTGCTGCAGCTGTTACCTCTTCTAAAGTTGTGTTGACCTGCATTGCTTGTGGTCCTTTCTTTCCTTGTCTTTTCATACTGATTGCGTATCTTTCCTGCAGGCGCGGGCGGCGGCTCTGCTCTCTCCTTATTCCAATTGGGGTGTCGTGGCTACCACGCCGGCAGGTCACTGGGCCTGTTCTGGGCGCTGGCGGCGGCTCTGTTCTGCCCCTACTCCAATTGGGGTGACGAGTGTACCACGCTGGCAGGCCACCGGGCCTGATCCGCCGGTCAGTTGCAGGTTTGCCTACCCTGCAGGCGCGGGCGGCGGCTCTACTCTGCCCCTACTCCAAATGGGGTGACGTGTCTGTCGTACCGGCAGGCCACTGGGCCTGTCCTGCTGGTCGGTCGCAGATCTGCCCACCTTTCGGGCACGGGTGGAGGCTCTGCTCTGCCCCTACTCCAATTGGGGTGTCGTGACTACCCCGCCTGCAGGACGCTGGGCCTGTTCCTGGCACGGGTGGCGACTCTGCTCTGCCCCTACTCCAATTAGGGTGGTGTGTGTACCACGCCGGCAGGCTCCTGGGCCTGATCTGCCGGTCTGTTGCAGGTCTGCCTACCTTGGAGGCGCAGGCGGCGGATCTGCCCTGCCCCTCCTACCACGCCTGCAGACCCCTGGGCCTGATCTGCAGGTTGGTCACAGGTCTGCCCACCCTGCGGGCACGGGTGGCGGTTCCGCTCCGCCTCCACTCCAATTGGGGTCACGTGGCCACCACACTGGCAGGGCCTGATTCGGGCGTGGGAGAAGGATCTGCTCTGCCCCTACTCCAGTTGGGGTGACGTGTGTACCACACTGGCAGGCCACTGGGCCTGACCCGCCAGGCTGTCACAGGTCTGTTTACCTTGCAAGCGCGGGCGGCGGCTCTGCCCTGCCCCTCCTACCACACCCATGTACCACTGGGTCGCGGGTCTGCCCCCTTATTAATTATTAATATATTCAATATTAGCCTTACACTTACCCAAGGCTCCCAGATAATAATGACTCCTATTAGGCAATTCCCCAAAATGAACAAGCAAAGTGAAGTCATTCGGTTTTGCATTCATTTTTCGAGTGTAATGGACAGCATCAGTGCAAACACTGAGAAAAAGCATGCTAGGTAAGATTAGGCGGGGGAGATCAAGTGGGCTATGTGACATCAACATAGTATCCTGCAGTGGGAGAAAGACCAAAGGTAAATAAGAAATAAACTGTGATGTCCTTTCTAGGCAAGACTGGCGATTCTCAACTTCATCTAACAAAGTAAAAAGACCTCGCTGGGCAGAGAAGGAGATAGCTTGGAAACAGCCAAGCTTAAATTTCAGGACAAATAGAAGAACTCACTGAACCTTCAAGAAATTTAAAATATATAAAAATATTTAGGCATAATGAAGAATCAATAATGACCCTTCTATTTTTAATAAAATGTAAAAATACAGAGAAAATATATGTCCCTTTACCCACCACCTAACTTAAGAAATACAATTTTACAAATATAAATAAATCCCACTATGTCTTACCTCTTACTCAGAGGATACTTCTAGCCTAAATTTAGCATTCTTCCATACTCTATTTTTTCCCTTCCACTTATCCCTTTCATTGACTGCTGTCACCACTACCTTTGTTCAGGGAAGCAATATTCACTTGCTAAGCAACTCTAAATATTATAGTATATCTGTAAGAGGAAGTTTCTAATTTTCTTTCTTTATAAATTGTGATCTCATACTGTGATCATTGCATCCCTCTTCTTCACATGGATTAAACTAAACACATTTGAACATGTGTAATGTGCCAGTTAGTCCTCTAATGACTGAAAATACAGTTTAATATTCATGATAGACCCCTAGCAATTGCTTAGTAAGTATTTCTTTTTTAATTTTAATTTGTTATATATGACAACAGAATGCATTACAACTCATATTACACATATAGAGCACAATTTTTTACATCTGTGATTGTTACAAATTAGAGTCACATCCTTTGTGCCTTCATACATGTTCTTAGGGTACTGATGACCATTGTATTCCACCATCTTTCCTACCCCTATGCCACCGCCCTTCCTCTTCCTCCCATTTTTCCCTTTGCCCCATCTAGAGTTCATTTAATCCTCCCATCTCTTCCCCTACATCATAGTATGAATCAGCATCTTTAAATCAGACAAATCATTCAGTATTTGTTTTTTTTCTTTTTTTTTTTTGGGGGGGGGGGGATTGGCCAATTTCACTTAGCATTATATTCTCCAGCTCCATCCATTTATCTACAAATGCCATAATTTTATTCTCTTTTAATGCTGAATAATATGCCATTGTGTATATATACCGCAGTTTCCTTATCCATTCATCTACTGAAAGGCATCTAGGTTGCTTCCACAGTTTAGCTATTGTGATTTGTGCTGCTATAAACATTGATGTGGCTGTGTCCTTATAGTATGCTGTTTTTAAGTCCTTTGGGTATAGACCAAGGAGTGGGATAGCAGGGTCAAATGGTGTCCATTCCCACTTTTCCAAGGAATCTCCATACTGCTTTCCATATTAGCTTCACCAACTTGCAGTCCCACCAGCAATGTATGAGTGTGCCTTTTTCCCCACATCCTCACCAACACTTATTGTTGTTTGTATTCTTAATAGCTGCCATTCTGACTGGAGTGAGATAAATCTTTGGTTTGCATTTCTCTAATTGCTAGAGATGTTGAACATTTTTTCATATATTTGTTGATTGATTATTTATCTTCTTCTGAGAAGTGTCTGTTCAGTTCCTTGGCCCACTTATTGATTGGGTTATTTGTTTTGTTGGTGTTAATATTTTTGAGTTCTTTATATATTCTAGAGATTAGTGCCCTTTCTGCTGTGGAGGTGATAAAAATTTGCTCCCAAGCTATAGGCTTTCTATGCACCTCACTGATTATTTCTTTTGCTGAGAAGCTTTTTAGTTTGAATCCATCCCATTTTTTTTGATTCTTGGTATTAATTCTTGCCCTATCGGAGTCTTATTTAGGAAGTTGGGGCCTAATCCAACATTATGGAGATTTGGTCATACTTTTGCTTCTAATAGACAAAGTGTCTATGGTTTAATTCCTAGGTCTTTGATCAAACACTTTGAGTTGAGTTTTGTGCACAAAGAGTGGTAGGGGTTTAATTTCATTTTGTTGCATATGGATTTCAAATTTTCCCAGCACCATTTGTTGAAGAGGCTATCTTTTGTCCAATGTTTTTTGTGCCTTTGTCAAATATAACTGTAATTATGTGAGTTAGTCTCTGTGTCCTCTATTCTGTACCATTGGTCTACAAATCTATTTTGGTTCCAAAACCATACTTTTTTGTTACTATTGCTCTGTAGTATAGTTTAAGGTCTGGTATAGTAATGCTATACACTTCACTCTTCTTGCTAAGGATTGCTTTAGCTATTCTGGGCCTCTTATTTTTCCAGATGAATTTCATGACTGCTTTTTCTATTTCTATGAGGAATGTCATTGGGATTTTGATTGGAATTGCATTAAATCTGTACAGTGCTTTTGGTAATATGGTCATTTTGATAATACTAATTCTGCCTATTCAAGAGCAAGGGAGATCTTTCCATCTTCTAAGGTCTTCTTTAATGATTCCCAAGTATTTTATTTTATTTTTTTTGATGCTACTGTAAATGAGTTTTTTCCTCATTTCCCTTTCAGAGGATTTGTCACTAATATACAGAAATGCCTTTGATTTATGGGTGTTGATTTTGTATCCTGCTATTGCTGAATTCATTTACTAGTTCTAGAAGTTTTCTAGTATAATTTTTTGGGTCTTCCATGTATAGAATCATATCATCAGCAAATAGTGCTAATTTGAGTTCTTCTTTACCTATCCATGTCCCTTTAATTTCTTTCATCTATCTAATTGCTCTGGCCAGTGTTTCAAGAACTATGTTAAATAGAAGTAGTGAACAAGGGCATCCCTGTCTTGTTCCAGTTTTCAGAGAGAATGCTTTCGATTTTTCTCCATTTAGAATGATGTTGGCCTGAGGCTTAGCATAGACAGCTTTTACAATGTTGAGATATGCTCCTATTATCCCTAGTTTTTCTAGTGTTTGGAACATGAAGGGGTGCTGAATTTTGTTGAGTGCTTTTTCTGAATCTATTGAGATGATCATATGATTCTTATATTTAAGTCTATTGATGTGATGAATTACATTTATTGATTTCCATATGTTGAACCAAACTTACCCTGGAATGAACCCCACTTAATTGTGTTGCACTATCTTTTTGATATGTTTTTGTATTCAATTTCCCAGAATTTTATTTAGAATTTTTGCATCTATGTTCTTTAGAGATATTGGTCTAAAATTTTCTTTCTTTGATATGTCTTTGCCTGGTTTTGGAATCAGGGTGATATTGGCCTCATAGAATGAGTTTGGAAGTGCCGCCTCTTTTTCTATTTCCTGAAATAAATTGAAGACTATTGGTGTTAGTTCTTCTTTAAAGAACTAACCACATTGTCTTGTTCAATGTGGCTATGTATCCATCCAGTACTGGGCTCTTCTTTGTTGGTAGGCTTCTGATGATATCTTCTTTATCAATTTCATCACTTGAAATTGATCTGTTTAAGTTGTGTATATCACATTTGGGCAAATCATATGAGTAGAAATTTATTGATGCCTTCAATATTTTGTGTTTTATTGGAGTTTTCAAAATAATTTCTAATTATCTTCTGTATTTCTTTAGTGTCTGTTGTGATATTTCCTTTTTCATCACATATGTTAGTAATTTGAGTTTTTTCTCTCCTTTTCGTTAGCATGGCTAAGGGTCTGTCAATTTTATTTATTTTTTCAAAGAACCAATTTTTTGTTTTGTCAGTTTTTTAATTACTTTTTTGTTTCATTTTTTAAATTTCAGCTCTGATTTTAGTCATTTTTTTTTCTTCTACTGCTTTTGGTATAGAATTGTTCTCCTTTTTCTAGGGCTTTGTGATGTAATGTTAAGTCATTTATTTGTTGATATTTTCTTCTTTTAAGGAATGAACTCCATGCAATGAACTTTCTTCTTAGAACTGCCTTCATAATGTCCCAGAGATTTCAACATGTTGTATCTGTGTTCTCAATCACCTCTAAAATTTTTTAATCTCCCACTTGATATCTTCTGTATCCCATTGTTCATTCAGTAGCATATTAGTCTCCAGGTGTTGGAGTAGCTTTTATTTCTTCTAATATCTAATTTCTAATTTTATACTATTTTGATCTGATAGAATGCAGAGTAGTATCTCTACTTTTTTATATTTGCTAAGAGTTGCTTTGTGACATAACATATGGTCTGTTTTAGAGAAGGATCCATGTGCTGCTGAGAGGAAAGTGTATTTGCTCATTGATGGATGAAATATCCTGAATATGTCAGTTAAGTCTAAATCATTGATTGTATTATTGAATTCTGTAGTTTCTTTATTCAGCTTTTGTTTGGAAGATCTATCCAGTGGTGAAAGAGGTGTGTTAAAGTCACCCAAAATTATTGTGTTGTGGTCTATTTGACTCTTGAACTTGAGAAGAGTTTGATGAATGTAGATGCTCCATTCTTGGGGCATATATATTTATAATTGTTATGTCTTGTTGGTGTGTGGTTCCCTTGAGCAGTATGTAGTGTCCTTGTTTATCCCTTTTGATTAATTTTAGCTTGAAGTCTACTGTATTTGATATGAGGATGGAAACCTTGCTTCCACAGTCTATGTGGGTGTTATGATTTTTCCCAACCCTTCACCTTCAGTCTGTGGATATCTTTTCCTATGAGATGAGTCTCTTGGAGTCAACATATTGTTGGGTCTTTTTTTTAAAATCCAATCTGCTAGTCTATGTCTTTTGATTGGTGAGTTTAGGCCATTCACATTAAGGATTATTATTGAAACATGATTTGTATTCCCAGCCATTTTTGTTTATTTTTTGGTATTTAACTTGACTTGGTTTCTCCTCTGATTAGTTTTCCCTTTAGTGTAATATTTCCCTTTGCTGATTTTCATTGTTGTTTTTCAATTCTTCCTCATGGAATATTTTGCTGAGGATGTTCTGTAGTGCAGGCTTTCTATTTGTAAATTCTTTTAACTTTTGTTTATCATGGAAGGTTTTTATTTCATCATCAAATCTAAAGCTTAATTTTGCTGGATATAAGATTCTTGATTGTCTCCCATTTTCTTTCAGAGCTTGGTACATGTTGTTCCACCATCTCCTGGCTTTGAGGGTCTGGATTGAAAAATCTGCTGAGATATGAATTGATCTCCCCCTCCCCGAGATGTGATCTTATTCCTCTCTCTTGCAGCTTATAAGATTCTATCCTTTTTCTTTATGCTAGGCATTTTCATTATAATGTGCCTTGGTATAGATCTGTTGTAATTTTGTACATTTGCTGTCCTGTCAGCCTCTTGTATTTGGCTTTCCAATTCATTATTCATGCTGAGAAATTTTCTGATATTATCTCATTGAAGAGATTGTGCATTCCTTTAGTATGAAATTCTGTACCTTCCTCTATCCCAATCACTCTTAGATTTGGTCTTTTGATGCTGTCCCATAATTCTTGGATGTACTGATCATAGTTTCTTACTATCTTCACTGTGTGATCAACTTTATTTTCCAGATTGTACACTTTGTCTTCATTATCTGATGTTCTTTCTTCTAAGTGATCTAGTCTATTGGTTATGCTTTCTATTGATTTTTTTAATTTGGTTTATTGTTTCCTTCATTTCAAGGATTGCTGGTTGGCTTTTTTTCAGAGCCTCTAACTCTTTCTTGAAGTAATATTTTGCTACCTGTGTTTGCTCTCTTATCTCTTTGTTGAGTGATCAATTTTTGCCAATATTTGCTCATTTAGGTCATTCTTTAATTCACAGATCATTTTCATTATGAAACTTTGTACTCCTTCTCTGACATTTCATCATCTTCACTGTCCATGGGTTCTGTTATTATTGTATCCTGGTTTGTTTGGGGCACTTTCCTCCCTTGTTTTTTCATGTTATCTATGTGTCTTCCTTTCTTGCAGTGTGGATCTAAGGTATTACAGTTTCTTCCCTACATTCTTGTGGTACCCGTGCAGATTGTCTGTATCTCACCTTGATGTTGGTGTCCCTCAATGGATGGTGGTACAAGTAAAGGTGGTGCCCCAAGATGAATGCAATGTCTTACAGAGATGGAGCTGAAAAGGTGGGCCTTACACTGTCTTGGGGATGCTTGCTTTGAGATGTAGCTGCTTCTAGGCCCTGTCTATTGTCAAAAAAGTAGGAGCTACTGCATGGGGAAAGCTATGGCAATGTATGCAGTGTCCCAAGATGGAAGTGGGTTAGGCTTGAGCTCCCAGGTGAGGGGAGGGTGGCGAACTTGGACCTACCCTGGGCCTGGGTCCCATGTATGTCAATGTGGGCAGATCTGGACTGGGCCTGAGCTCCTGTGGTGGTCTGCTGATAGGAAGAGGTGGTCCTGTGTTGGAACCTGAGCTCCAGCAGGTGTCTGCTGGTGGAGGGATGGATCTAGGCCTACTATGGGCCTGGGTTCCACACAGTTTGGTGTATTTCTTGAATGAATGAATAATGGACTCTCTATTACTACCCTCAAGAGCATCCAGAATAAACAAAAGAAAAAGACACAGCAATAATTTGATAAGCAATATTGGAGGAAAGAATGTAAGGCTACAGGAATATAAATGCAGATATTCCATAAAGGTATTTCTTTCAATCATTCCAGGGTGTAACAAAACCTTGCCACTTAATCTAATAACTGTCACTTAAACATTTGCAGAATGTTTCCTATGCTTCCACGAGGCAGAAGCATAAAGACAACGTGCTTACTAGCCATCAGGACCCCATAGAAAATATTCTAGACAATGTTTACTTCCCCAGAGTGTCAACAGGAGAGACAACCCCAGCTCAATGCCAGGCATCAACTTGAACCCCATCTTGATCAGTTCAAAGAGTTCTGTCCAACCAAGGGCAACTCAGAAAATGTTTTCTTCTCTTCCCACTTTCAATGGTGGGGACCCACCATCAATGCAGAGTGGGGAGGATCACTTCCTCCTCATATCTATCCAATAACCACAACAAAAACAACAACCATAAACAAACTAATAATAATGACTGGCATATATTAAGCACTTGATATGTGATACATATACACATTTTCACATGCGCTATCTCCTGTAAGCCTTACAACCCTTTATTAAGCATCAGTCTCATTATTGCCCCTATATTACATTAAAATTTTCCATCCAGTCCTGAAGTATGTTAAGTAAACTACCTAAGAACATAGTCAAAAAAGCTTATCTGAAAGCTACCTGTCCTTTATGAAAAAATTATGGTCGTAAAAATAAATTTTAGCGTCATTAACAATGAATTATTGACAAAACATTAGTCATAATAATAATAATAGCATAGTAACTGAAAATGGGACCACCTGGGCAGAAAAGGACCCTTGATGGAGAAGGCAACACATTGAAATCAAGTTCAGGGGGCATATTGATAGCATTGCTCATTTGTTTAATATACAACTAAGAACAGGACAAGAACTCACCTTCTTATCACTTGTCACACCAGGTTGTAGTTTCACATTGCCTGAGGCAGCAGGGCTCCCGCTGGAGTTTGTGTTAGTAACAGAGTTATTTCCATGGTTCCCTTATGGTTTCTAGAGACAATAATATATATTTTTAAAGCTTGGCTGATTTTATTCATGGAATCCACCCAATAGTTGACACATTAAAAGTGGCATAAGTCCATATTTTGTAAAGTGTATCAACATGTCATAATTATGAAATACTGTATCGTAGACTAAAGAGATCTTTTAAAAATGATATGCATCTATAATTGTCCTGCTCAGAGCTGCCAACCAGGGGACCTCATTTATAACAGGATCCAGGGTATCCTCGGTGGTCCTTGCTGACCAGTCCCACAGAGGTCCCCTGGGAAAGCAAAGATGCAGAATAGCCAATGCTCTCACCTCAGGTATAAATGTTTATGGATGGTAGAGGCTGCAGAGAAATGCAGAGAGAGAAAAATGTAAATTTTTAGATTAAAATGTGATTTATTCTTCAGAATAGAATGATATGCTGTCCTACATACTACTTTTCCAGGAAAACTTACCCAGAAGGCATTGTATTTAAGGTAGGTTTTGGAGGAAAAGCAAAGGTTCACCAGGTGGGGAAGTGGGTGAAATCTTAGCAGATGTGAAAACAAAGATAATAGAATTTTCTCAGCCTATATGAAGTTGAGTCAAGAGGGGTATGCATTTTTATGTGAGATCAAATTATTTACCATTATTTATGTGAGATCAAATTATTTTGCATGCGGATTTTTCTTAAATAGTATATCAGAGTTATATCTAAAATTCTTGAAAATGCCTTTTTAGAGATGATAATTTCATTGTATATTTGGACCCTAATTTCTTTAACCTTTCATTTAGTTTAAGTTATTTAGATTTTTTTCTCCAACGTTTCTGCATTATGAGCAATGCTGGTAAAAATACCATTGAGTATAAATTTCCATCTGATTTTCTGATCATTTATTTAATATTCAGTCTTAGAAGTAGAATTGCTGACCAAAAGATAATAGAAATATATGAGCTTCTATACTGACAGATTGCTTTCCAGTAAGTTTGTGTCCAATTCTATGAAAGAGTCTTTATTTCACCAAGCCACATCCATCTGTGGGTACCAACTTGTATCAAAACTTTCTAATATGATAGAGGTAAATTGTATGTCATCACTGGACATATTTTTAGAAATATTTTCTTCCCATATAAAATAGTCATTAAGCTTTTGTATTGTACACTGTTCATAATAGCCTTCCTCTTTCAGGGAGAAGATTAATTTCTGCATTGCTTCTATCTGCAGAATCCAAGGAGAGGAGAGAGTTTGACCTAGCATTCTGATTTGGCCCAAGAGAGGCAGGGAAGGAAGGTAGAGTGAACATTAACTTACAAACTCTTGTTTTATGTTTCAGTAAGTAAAGGTTTCTAGGTTTGTTGTTTAGTAAGTCCTTGGGCATAACTTGAAAGTAGGATGAAAAAAAATATAATTAACATTGCATAATAAGTGAGGCTCCACAGTATCTGTAAGAAAAGTCTCCTCTTCCTTATTTTCTGAAAAATATTGGCTGCCTGTGGGAGATGAGTGTGTTCTTTTCACAATTACATAAATCAAAATTTACACAGTCACATGTGACAGAAACTGAGCTCAAAATAGCTGAAGCAATAATAGGCATTTGTTGGCTTAAGTAACTGAAATGCAAGAGCTCTATCCAGTTATTAAAATCATGATCACAGCCCCGCCATTTTCCTTTTTTAAAAAACATTATTTTCTTTTCTGCTCATTTTGTTTCCAAGTAGGTTTTCTTGACATTGTGATCAGCAGGGCTCTGAGCAGCTCCAGACATTTCAGGGAATTTGTGTCCTAAGTCCCAACAAAGCACTTGAGGTCTGATTAGACCTAAGCCCTACCCACTGGCACTCCACTCATCAAACTCTGCAGCAGCCCCACCCTGGGAGCACCCAATCTGGTCTGAGTGGACAGAACTGTAACTGACAGTGTTTCCTAATCCACCCCACCTCATACTGGTGAGAAGGGAAGCTGAAATGTATGTCAAAGAGCTTCAGTCTTCAGTCTCTCCAACTGGCAGCTCAGAGAGCAATACAAAATCAGGAAGGGTTAACACACCCAGCCCTTGCTCTATCCGTATGTAGATCAAGAAGAAATGGAAAGAAATAGAGTTGAACACAGACAGTAACCATCCATTCTGATCAATAATTTTGACAACCTTACTGGAGGTGTTTCCTTCATTTTTCACTGAGAATCGTTTGTGTGTCTGTCTCTGTGTGTGTGTGTGTGTGTGTGTGTGTGTGTGTGTGTGAGAGAGAGAGAGAGAGAGAGAGAGAGAGGGAGAGGGAGAGGGAGGAAAGGAGGGAGAGAATTCTTGCTGGTGCTCATTGGTTCAGGGACATATATACATGCACTTGTTTCCTTTTTATTCTCATTTTTAGCATTTTTAAAGTGTTTTTTTCCCTTGCCTTGTTTTTTGAGAGTTCGGGTTTTTTAGTTTGTATATTTTGTTTTTATTTTGTTTTCAATCATTTGTTTCTCTTTCTTCTTCTCCTGATAATGGCAAAATTCTATTGTTCTGTCTTCCTCTTTACTTTAGTCTCCTATTTTCTCCCTCCTTCCTTATAACCATCACCTACTACCTCTCTCCTGTATTCTCTCTGTCCACTTTTTGAAACTATAAAGTCTTTTGTGTCTTCCTACTGCATTTTTTCTCCAAATTTCTGTATTTTTGCCATGTTTCAGAACTAATTTGTTTATATAACTCCTGCTCCCACCATTAATGTTGATGCAATCATTACTGCTGTGGATTACATAGTTGACACCTGCTGTTTACTTTAAAGTAAGTATAGTTCATGGTTATTGTTTTCACTCTTAACAATTGCTTACCCCACCATTCCTGTTTATTTGTGGTAATTAATGTGGAAGATGTCAGAGGAGGAAAATAGGTGTTTATTGTAATGCTGTGTATCATTTGCAGTGGTTGTTCCTAATTTTTTTGCCCCACTTTTTAAGGTGCTAGGAACTTACAGGGACACTGTTATAGTTTAGATATGATATGAGGGGTTCCCCAAAAGATCATGTGTGAAATAAAATAAGAAAGTTTAGAGGTGAAATGATTGGATTATGAGAGCCTTAATCCAATCAGTGAACTAATCCCCTGATAAGGATTAACTGAGTGGTAACTGTAGCTCGGAAGGGTAGGGTGCAGCTGGAGGAGGTGGGTCATTGAGGCATGCCTTTGGGGTATATATTTTGTACTCAGTGAGTGGAGATTCTCTCTGCTGCCTGATCATCACGTATTGAGCTGCTTCCCTCTTCCACGTTCTTCTGTCATGATGTTCTGCCTCACTCAAGCTCTAAGGAATGGAGCCAGCAATCTAGGGACTGAGACCTCTGAAACTGGGTGTCCCCAAATAAACTTCTCCTAAGATTGTTCTTGTCAGGTTTTTTTAGTCACAGAAGTGGAACAGCTGACTAAGACAGGCACTAAAAGTTCACAGGGCAGAGTATCTGCTGCTGAAACACACTCAACAAAAAGACAGCAAGACTTGCCGCACACAAAAATTAATGGCACTTGGTCTTCAGCTATGCTTTTATACAAAGAATAGAAGAAACCAAGAACAAAACTCAAAATTATACTATGAAATTCCTATACCCCATTCAAGTTGATGTGACCATTAATATGCTAGACAACATAGTAGACAGCTGCTGTCAAATTCCTGATCCAGTTCATGTTTCTTTTTTATTGTTGGTACTGTTGTTAAATGCTGACCACACCATTTGTGTATAGGTGCAATTAGTGTTATAAATGTCAACACAGACACCAGACATTTATTATAAAGCAGTACATCTGTTGCTGACATTAGTGCCACTCCTGGCTCCGAGTTCCCTCGGAGAAAGGCTAGAAAGAGATTGTGACACTTAAAGATCACAGAATAGAGACCCTACATCTGAGAAATACATCTCAACCATGTGGAGTGAGATTCATTCCACACACAATTTATCCCACTGAAGCCCTGACATTATTCCAATTCAAAGAATTCAGGATACAAAAGCCTCAAACCAACAGCAAAGGACCCAAAGAAAACAATGAGAGAGGAACCTCAGATCTCCCCCCCTGGACATATACTTATATAACAAAAAAAAGAAAGAAGTCCCAAAACAAATAACATAATTACACACAAGAGGACACATGGAAAAAGAAGAATTCATTTAAATTGATGTACAAGTCCAAGACCTCTGAAAACATGAAGAAGCAGGCAAACAAATCTCTCCCCAAACTTTATGATCCCCCAAGAAAGAATCCCACTGACAGTGATGTGGATGAAATCCCAAAGAAACATTAGATTTTAAAAAAACCCTGATTACCAAAATGTTCAATGAACTAAAAGAAGATCCAAAGAAGGAATTAAGAGAGCAAATACAGGGGGCTGGGGATATAGCTCAGTTGGTAGAGTGCTTTCCTCGCATGCATAGGGCCCTGGGTTCAATCCCCAGCACCTCACAAAAATAAATAAATAAATAAAGAGAGCAAATACAGAGATAAAAGACCATTTTAATAAAGAAATAGAAATAGTGAAAAGAAACCCATCAGAATTCCCAGAAATGAAAGACACAACCCATCAAATTTTAAAGTTCACTTGAAAGCATCAATAAAATATTAGATTCAATCCTTAAAAGATAGAACTTCAGGCCTTGAAGACAGTGTATATGATCTTGAACATAAAGAATTCAATAATGGGGAAAAATTGTAGAACATGATCAGATTACACAAGAACATGGGACAGCTTTTAAGATCAAGCCTGAGAATCATCGGGATAGAAGAGAACATGGAGATACAAACTAAAGGCATAAAGAAAATTTTCAATGAGATAGTTACAGAAAACTTTTCCCATATCAGAAATGAGATATCCACATACAGGAGGTTTACATGACCCTAACTAGACCTATTCAAATGAGAAGCTATCTAAAATATATAACATAAGTACAGAACATTAAAAAGCCACTAAATTCTGGTAAAGATAGAAGCCAAGACATATTCAGAGGCAAACCAATAAGGCTCACTTCTAATTTCTCAATTCAGACCCCAAATTCAAGGCTGGTCTGGAATGAGATATTCCAAGCTCTAAAAGAAAACAACTGCCAGCCAAGATTACTATACACCATAAAGCTCAGCTACAAATCCAAGGAGGAAATAAAAACTTTCCTTGAAAATACTAAAGAATTCATTAGCACTCAGCCAGCACTACAAAGAATAATCAAAGATAAACTAAACACAGAAGAACTAAAAAACAGTTCCCCAAGCTCCCAAACAGAAGCAGTAAATGAGAATCAAGAGAAAATTAAATACAGAAAATATCAAATGGCAGAAAGCCAAAATATATCTATATGAATGCTGAATGTTAATGGTCTCAACTCCCCAATTAAGACACAGATTAGCATGGGAGGTGGGGAACAAGACCTAACTACATGCTATTTACAAGAGACTCATTTTACAGGCAAAGACACCCACGGGATGCAGGTAAAAGGATGGGGGAAAATGTTGTACGCATTTGGGCCCTGAAAACAAGCAGGATTAGCTACTCTCATATTTAACAAAGCTGATTTCAAGCAAAAATTAATTAGAAGAGAAAAGAAGGCCACTAAATTCTGGTAAAGGGAACAATCCAGCAATAATATATAATGATAGTAAACATTTATGACTCAAATATCAGGGCACCAAATTACATTTACAAAAAATACTACATGACATTGAATCCCAGATAGAGCCCAACAGAATAGTACTTGGTGATTTCAACACACCCTGACTACCATTAGGTCATCAATATATAAAATCAATAAAGATATCTCCAACCTAAATAATACTATAAATCAAGTGTACCTAACATATATATAAATAATATTTTATCCCCAAACAGTTGAATGTACCTTCTTCTCAGCAGCACATGAAACTTTTTTCCAAAATAGACCATATTCTAGGCTACAAACCAAATCTTAGCAAATACAAAAAAGAAAAAATTATATAATCCCGTGTGTCCTATCATATCAGAATGGCATGAAGCTAGACATCAACAATAAGAAAAATAATAGCCAACACAAAAATACACAGGAATTGATCAGTACTCTTTTGAATGAAGAATGAATCAAAGAAGAGATGAGAGCAGAAATCAAGATACCTGGGACAAAAGCAGTTCTTAGAGGAAAATTAATAGCATTGAGTATTCTTACATTAAAAAAATAGAGCAATCCCAAGTAAATGAGCTTATGCACCTCCTGAAGGGCTTAGAAAGAAAAGAACAAACTAATTCCAAAGCTAGTAGAAGACAAGAAATAACTAAGATGGTAGAGTGAGATGGGCATCATTACCTTAGGTACATGTATCACTACACATATGATGTGATGCTACATCGTGTACAGCCACTGAAATAAAAAGTTGTGCTGCAATTGTGTACAATGAATCAAAATGTATTCTGCTGTCATATATACCTAATTAAAATAAATAAATAATTTTAAAAAATTGTTTAAAAAAAATAAAGGGAAGACCAGTAATGTAGAAGAAGGCAGAGTAGAAGGATCAGTAAGGGGAGGCAATGCAGAATGAATTCTTAAAAATCAAAACTACATTAAGATTTCATCTGACTCCAATAAGAATGAAAATGGTCAAGAAAATGAACAATAATAACTGCTAGTGAAATTATGGGGGAAAAAAAGGAACACTTGTACATGGTTGGTAGGACTTCAGACTAGAACAACTCTGGAAAGCAGTTTAGAGATTCCTCAAAAACCTAGAGATGGAACCACCAAAAACATTAAGATTTCATCATACCACACACACACATACACACACACACACACACACACACAAGTTCTACACAGCCATAAAAAGAATGAAATATATGGCATTTGCTAGTAAATGGATGGAAATGATGAAAAATCATTTTAAGTGAAATAAGCAAAAGTCAGATACTCAATGGCTAAGTGTTTTCTCTCATACACAAAAACTAGAATAAAATAAGAGAAAATAAAGGGAAGACCAGTAATATAGAAGAAGGCAGAGTGAAAGGATGGTAAAGAGAGGCAATGCAGAATGAATTCTTAAAATCATGTTACATGCATATATAAATACACAACAGGGGATTGCAGCTTTATGCATAAGTAAAAAGAACAAATCACCTATAAATAAATAGATGAGCAACAGTAAGTCTAGCTGAGTAGAGGAAGGATAACAGGGGAGGGGAGGGAGAATGGTAGGGGAAAGTGGGGAGGGAATGAAGAAATCACAAACTGAAATTGAATTCCATGCATGTATGAGCTTGTCAAGATGAGTCAAATTACTCTGTATAACTATAAATCTCTAATAAAAAATTTAAAAATATAAGCTTAAAAATGAGTCTAAATATTATGTGTGACTCTAATGCACTAATAAAAATGTTTTAAAAGAAAAAAAAAGGAGTGCTACCAATCCTTGAACATTCTGTCTACTTTCTGACGTATTTATAGAGGGAAGTAAATTAAAATATTATTTCTACTATCACCCCACTCACAGAAGCCAACAATGTAGTGAAAGTATCAAGTTGAGGGAGAAAAATTTGATGGTCTTAGTGGCATCAGGAAAGTGGGAAGGTACTCAAAGTAGAGTTGAGAGGAAAAGGGGAGGTGGGAGCACTGTGGAGAAGCTATGGAAGTCAAGGAGGAAAATGTCTCCTTTCCCCGAAAATACATTAAGTAAAAGCTATCCATATGGGATGTGTTTTACTCTCCTATGAATTCCTAGTCTTCCTCCTTAGCTTCTTTTCTTTCCTTTGTGCTTAGTATTTTAATTTTGATTCATGCCACAGAACTGAGCTATTTCAAGATCCTTGAGATGAGCATTTGTATAAAAGTGACTTCTTAGGAAGTATTTCTAGGCAAGACTAATAGGGGAGTGGAGAAGTGGGACAGGAAGGGAAGAAGAGCAAGCAGGTTTGTCGTACCTGCCCCAGGGAAAGCCTTCAAATAAGAGGTGACAACTCTAAGTTTTCCTGGCCAGAGGACATGGGAGCTTTGCCTCTTGGCTCTTCATAGGACTATCCTGTGTCAGGAGAGATTGGATTCAAACTCGTATTCCCTAGCAGTTTTGATTCTCCATGCAGCCAGTCAAAGCATGCTCAATTTGGATAAGAACAGGCTTCAAAGAAGAAATGCAGGTACTCGTGTTTGGAAGGGAACACACACCAGCCTCCAGTGTGACAAAGACAGTAGTGTCCAAGGGAGGATGAATGAAGCAGAGACAATGTTTACTATAAGTTCACTGTAATTGCCTACATGGCAAGGGTTCTGTGCACAATAAAAATATTAACTTTTGTCATACTTGTTAGATATGTTTTCCCAAGATCATTCTTTCATTTTTAATTCTGATTATGTTATTTTCTGATATACAGATATGTTCCATGCTTATGTAGAAGAATGTTAATTATAATTTCTTTGCAAGAATTCACAATATCAATCTTGCTCATGAGTACCTACCAAAAGGTTTATTAATTTTGAGATTACACTGTAAATACAGTTTTGTACATTCAATATTTTCTACTTTTGGAAATGGCTAGCATTTAAAAAAATCCTAAGAACCTCCCCAGATTTTAAAATATTTCTCTTGAGAATTTATCTTCAATGTAAGGGGTAGAAAGATGCAAGAGAATGTCACTCTCACACTAAAAATGTGAAAAATCAAGACAATTTACAAAAGTATAAATTGTCTTAAGCTCATTAGCAAGCTGAGGATACAAGGCAAAAGTAACTTGCTTCTGGGAGAGAAATAAAACCAAACACCATCTGCCCTCAGGAGAGGAGGAGAAGATACATTTGAGCTTAGGAAATTATATAGATACAAAGCAAATCACAAGGTAAACAGGAGAAATACATAAATATTTTGTCAACTTGGGTAAAGAAAGATTTTTTAAAGAAGATACAAAATATAACACATAAAAGGAAAAATGAGTAAATTGGACTTTGTAAAAAAAAAAACCAAACTTCTAATGTTTGAAAGCCAATAACAGAAAGGACAGGCCAAACACTTGGAGACATTATTTTTAAAATACACACCTGATAAGCAATCTGTACCCAGAATATACAAAGAACTCTTACAGCACAATAAAAAGAACACAAAAAAAGCAAATCTTTAAAAATGTCCAAAGATGTGGACACTTGATCAGAGAAAAGACATTACTGATAACTTAGCATGTAAAAGTACACTAAACATTAATAGATGTTAAGTAAGTAAATTAACATCACAATGACTGCTCAAAAAAAGGGGTAACTCAGCTGGGCTATTCAAACCCTGGATGTTCCCCAGAAAGGTCTTCAGTTTGTCCCTTGGAGTGCTTAGTCCACTCTCAGAGTTGTATGCCTGAAGCTTTGCACCATGCCATTCAGGTTTGATAAGTTCATCCTAATAATGTGATTTATGATGAATGCCTGGTTTTGCTCAGGTGGGGTTGGGGTGAAGTGTGGAGACACAATAGCAGTTAGTCATAAGCATGGCATGACTGATTTAGTCGTGCCCAGGAAAACTCTGCACACCAGGGCTCAGGTGAACTTCTGTGTGTAAATGTCTTCTCATGTGTTGTTATACATCATTTGCTGAAAGAATTAAGCACAATACCCAAGACTGCAGAGGGACAGAACAGCTGGAAGCTTGCAGCTAGTAAACCATCTCTTCAAAACATCCTTGGCAAAACATTACAGGAAGAGGAAATGGAAAATAACAATGAAAACCAACAGTGGGAGGTAGTACAGTAAAGGGGGAGAAATAATCAAAGAGGAAAACAAACCATGTTTAGTAACATAAATAAACAAATATGGCTGGAACAACAACCCATATCTCAATAATAACCCTAAATGTTAATGGCTTAAACTCACCAATTAAGAGACACAGGCTAGTAGAATGGATCACAAAACAAGACCCAACAATATGCTGCCTACAGGAGACGCATTTGATAGGAAAAGACATACAGACTGAAGGTGAAAGGTTGGGAAAAATCATATCACTCATATAGACTTCAGAAACAAGCAGGAGTGTCCATACTCATATCAAATAAAATAGATTTCAAGCCAAAGTTAATCAAAAGGGATAAAGAGGGACACTACATACTGCTCAAGGGAACCATACACCAACAAGACATAACAATCATGAATATATATGCCCCAAACAATGGTGCAGCTATGTTCATCAAACAAACTCTTCTCAAGTTCAAGAGTCTAATAGACCACCATACAATAATCATGGGAGACTTCAAAACACCTCTCTCACCACTGGACAGATCTTCCAAACAAAAGTTGAATAAGGAAACTATAGAACTCAATAACACAATTAATAACCTAGACCTAATTGACATATATAGAGTATACCACCCAACATCAAGCAATTACACTTTTTTCTCAGCAGCACATGGATCCTTCTCAAAAATAGATCATATATTATGTCACAGGGCAACTCTTAGACAATATAAAGAAGTAAAGATAATACCATGCATCTTATCTGATCATAATGGAATGAAACTGAAAATCAACGATAAAAGAAGGAAGGAAAAATCATGCATCACTTGGAGAATGAACAATAGGTTACTGAATGATCAATGGGTTATAGAAGACATCAAGGAGGAAATTAAAAAATTCTTAGAGATTAATGAAAACACAGACACAACATATCAGAATCTATGGGACACATTGAAAGCAGTTCTAAGAGGAAAATTCATTGCTTGGAGTTCATTCCTTAAAAAAAGGAAAAACCAACAAATAAATGATCTCATACTTCATCTCAAAATCCTTGAAAAAGAAGAGCAAAACAACAGCAAAAGAAGTAGAAGGCAAGAAATAATTAAAATCAGAGCTGAAATTAATGAATTGAAACAAAAGAAACAATTGAAAAAATTGACAAAACTAAAAGTTGGTTCTTTGAAAAAATAAATAAAATCGACAGACCCTTAGCCATGCTAATGAACAGAAGAAGAGAGAGAACTCAAATTACTAGCATACGGGATGAAAAAGGCAATATCACAACAGACACTTCAGAAATACAGAAGATAACCAGAAATTATTTTGAATCCTTATACTCCAATAAAATAGAAGATAGTGAAGGCATAGATAAATTTCTTAAGTCATATGATCTGCCCAGATTGAGCCAGGAGGATATAGAAAACCTAAACAGACCAATATCAATTGAGGAAATAGAAGAAACCATCAAAAGACTGCCAACTAAGGAAAGCCCAGGACCGGATGGGTATACAGCAGAGTTTTACAAAACCTTTAAAGAGAAACTAATACCAATACTTTTCAAGCTATTTCAGGAAATAGAAAAAGAGGGAGAACTTCCAAATTCATTCTACGAGGCCAACATCACCCTGATTCCTAAACCAGACAAAGACACTTCAAAGAAAGAAAACTACAGACCAATATCTCTAATGAACCTAGATGCAAAAATCCTCAATAAAATTCTAGCGAATCGGATACAAAAACATATCAAAAAAATTGTGCACCATGATCAAGTAGGATTCATCCCTGGTATGCAAAACTGGTTCAATATACGGAAATCAATAAATGTTATTCACCACATCAATAGACTTAAAAATAAGAACCATATGATCATCTTGATAGATGCAGAAAAAGCATTCAACAAAGTACAGCATCCCTTTATGTTCAAAACTCTAGAAAAACTAGGGATAACAGGAACATACCTCAATATTGTAAAAGCAATCTATGCTAAGCCTCAGGCTAGCATCATTCTGAATGGAGAAAAATTGAAGGCATTCCCTCTAAAATCTGGAACAAGACAGGGATGCCCTCTCTCACCACTTCTGTTCAACATAGTTCTCAAAACACTGGCCAGAGCAATTAGACAGATGAAAGAAATTAAAGGCATAAAAATAGGAAAAGAAGAACTTAAATTATCACTATTTGCAGGTGACATGATTCTATACCTAGCAGACCCAAAAGGGTCTACAAAGAAACTATTAGAGCTAATAAATGAATTCAGCAAAGTGGCAGGATATAAAATCAACATGCATAAATCAAAGGCATTCCTATATATCAGCGACAAATCCTCTGAAATGGAAATGAGGAAAACCACTCCATTCACAATATCCTCAAAAAAAATAAAATACTTGGGAATCAACCTAACAAAAGAGGTGAAAGACTTATACAATGAAAACTACAGAACCCTAATGAGAGAAATAGAAGAAGATCTTAGAAGATGGAAAAATATACCCTGTTCATGGATAGGCAGAACTAACATCATCAAAATGGCGATATTACCAAAAGTTCTCTATAGGTTTAACGCAATGCCAATCAAAATCCCAATGGTATTTCTTGTAGAAATAGAGAAAGCAATCATGAAATTCATATGGAAAAATAAAAGACCCAGAATAGCAAAAACAATGCTAAGCAGGAAGTGTGAATCAGGCGGTATAGCAATACCAGACTTCAAACTATACTACAGAGCAATAGTAACAAAAACAGCATGGTACTGGTACCAAAACAGGCGGGTGGACCAATGGTACAGAATAGAGGACACAGAAACCAATCCACAAAACTACAACTATCTTATATTTGATAAAGGGGCTAAAAGCATGCAATGGAGGAAGGATAGCATCTTCAACAAATGGTGCTGGGAAAACTGAAAATCCATATGCAACAAAATGAAACTGAATCCCTTTCTCTCGCCATGCACAAAAGTTAACTCAAAATGGATCAAGGAGCTTGATATCAAATCAGAGACACGCCGCCTGATAGAAGAAAAAGTTGGCTACGATCTACATACTGTGGGGTCGGGCCCCAAATTCCTCAATAGGACACCCATAGCACAAAAGTTAATAACTAGAATCAACAAATGGGACTTACTCAAACTAAAAAGTTTTTTCTCAGCAAAAGAAACAATAAGAGAGGTAAATAGGGAGCCTACATCCTGGGAACAAATCTTTACTCCTCACACTTCAGATAGAGCCCTAATATCCAGAGTATACAAAGAACTCAAAAAATTAGACAATAAGAGAACAAACAACCCAATCAACAAATGGGCCAAGGACTTGAACAGACACTTCTCAGAGGAGGACATACACTCAATCAACAAGTACATGAAAAAATGCTCACCATCTCTAGCAGTCAGAGAAATGCAAATCAAAACCACCCTAAGATACCATCTCACTCCAGTAAGATTGGCAGCCATTATGAAGTCAAACAACAAGTGCTGGCGAGGATGTGGGGAAAAGGGTACACTTGTACATTGCTGGTGGGACTGCAAATTGGTGCAGCCAATTTGGAAAGCAGTATGGAGATTTCTTGGAAAGCTGGGAATGGAACCACCATTTGACCCAGCTATTCCCCTTCTAGGTCTATTCCCTAAAGACCTAAAAAGAGCATGCTACAGGGACACTGCTACATCGATGTTCATAGCAGCACAATTCACAATAGCAAGACTGTGGAACCAACCTAGATGCCCTTCAATAGACGAATGGATAAAAAAAAATGTGGCATTTATACACAATGGTGTATTACTCTGCATTAAAAAATGACAAAATCATAGAATTTGCAGGGAAATGGATGGCATTAGAGCAGATTATGCTAAGTGAAGCTAGCCAATCCCTAAAAAACAAATGCCAAATGTCTTCTTTGATATAAGGAGAGTAACTAAGAACAGAGTAGGGACAAAGAGCATGAGAAGAACATTAACATTAAACAGGGATGAGAGGTGGGAGGGAAAGGGAGAGAGAAGGGAAATTGCATGGAAATGGAAGGAGACCCTCAGGGTTATACAAAATTACATACAAGAGGAAGTGAGGGGAAAGGGAAAAAAAACACAAGGGGGAGAAATGAATGACAGTAGAGGGGGTAGAGAGAGAAGAGAGGAGAGAAGGGGAGGGGAGGGGGGATAGTAGAGGATAGGAAAGGCAGCAGAATACAACAGACACTAGTATGGCAATATGTAAATCAATGGATGTGTAACTGATGTGATTCTGCAATCTGTATATGGGGTAAAAATGGGAGTTCATAACCCACTTGAATCAAAGTGTGAAATATGATATATCAAGAACTATGTAATGTTTTGAACAGCCAAAAATAAAAATTAAAAAAAAAGAAATCAGATAAATGGTGTCTGAGGATTGGGAGGGGGAGATCACAAAATGATGTAATGGAATTGGGGACAATGTTATGACTATATATATTTGCTAAAATATTTTAAAAATATATGTTTCTAAAAGTAATCCTAGTGGAACATATCCAATAAGACACATTATCTGGTTAAAAAGATACAGGTAGGTATATATTTAAGTAAGTTCTAAAGGATTGAATCATTGCATAAGCTCCATATATCTAGCACAGTTCACCTAATAAATGCCTAATAATTTGCAAAAAAAAAAAATCTCTCCTAAAAGTATTCCACCATAAAAATATTTCTTAGTTAATTTAACCATTCTCACATTGTCAGTAGTTTGAATATTTTACTATTATAAATGATGTTATAAGAACATCCTCATGTATATTTTCCCACCTTTTCTTGAATTTTTTACATAATCTCTCTTTCTGTTTGTATATGTGTATATAGGTATATGCCATATATATGATAATTTATTAAATTTCCACTTTTTAAAGTTTCCATGGAAAAATAAACTTCTATTTTCTGTGGAACTTACTGCCTTTGCTTTTTTGGGGGGGAGTTGGGGGGATGGGAGGTGTGTACCCAGATTAAACTCTCAACCACTGAGTCACATCCCAGCCCTATTTTGTATTTTATTTAGAGAGAGCGTCTCACTGAGTTGCTTAGTGCCTTGCTTTTGCTGAGGTTGGCTTTGAACTCGCAAACCTCCTGTCTCAGCCTCCAGAGCCACTGGAATTACAGGCATGGAGCACTGCGCCTGGCTCTGCCATCGCTTTTGATGTAGAAAGCTCTCTCCACTGGGCATGGTGGCACACATCTGTAATCCCAGCTACCAGGGAGGGTGGGGCAGGAGAATCATAAATTCAAGACCAGCCCGGACAACGTAGTAAGGCCCTGTCTTCAACATAAAATACATTGTTAAAGAAGAGCTTGGGATGTAGCTCAATGTTAGAATACTTGCCTAGTCTGTAAGAGGCCCTGGGTTCAATCTTCAGTACCAAAAAAAAGAAAAAAGAAACCTCTTCTTTCAGATATTTTACTTCTGAACTTTCTTGTTTCCACTTCAGTTTCTCTTTTGTGATCTTTAAGGACTTGGTTTAAACCAAGTAGCAGGAGGGTATGGCTGCTTTATAATTATTAATTTGTCTGTCTTTTCCCTGTAGAGGGTGCAATTTCTATGAGAAGAAATGGGTTTTAATCAACTTCTTGTGTTCCTTCTCTCCCCCACAGTGTTTAGCATAGAATATGGGCTTCACCAGAACACCTTGGCTAAACATAAAAATGACAGGGGTCTGGAGACCTGGGCCCTTTTGCGGCCCCTTGTTGCCACTGGGTAAACAGACCCTACTCACTGTTCAAACAAGCCAAATTCTGCTTTTCAGTGTCTTGAAGTGTAACCCCAAAGGAATGAAGCAACTCTCACCAGAGAAACATTTGAGTAGGTACATGGTTCTTTGTTCTCTGCCTCCTGTGTTAGTCAACACTCCATTGCAGTGACAAGATAACCTGAGAAAATCAACATAGACGTGGAAAGATTTATTTTGACTCATAATTTCAGAAGTATCAATCCATGGTCACCTGGCTCCAAGGCTTCTGGGCCTGTGGCAGGAGAGTGTGGTAGAAAAAATAGAAACACATTTCACAGAAACCAGGAAGTAAAGAATGAGAAAAGGAGAAAAGGACCAGTGACAAGATTTGTCTCCAAAGGCACAACCCGTGTGACACTTCTCTTCCAAGTAGGCTCCTCCTACTAAAGGTTTTACCACCTCACCAAATCACCACCAGCTGGAGACTACTCCTTCAATACATAAGCCTTTGGGGAACATTCAGATCAAAACTATGACACTTGTAATGACACTTGTAATGAGGCCCTCCTCATTGTAGGGCCTCATTAACTCAGAGAGAAGAGGGTTTCTTTGTTGTAATGCAGTATGGCTAGAGGTTCAGATGATGGGTTCTGTAAACAGAATTCTTGGGGTGAAAGGTGAGTTTTGCCACTTGCTGGAAAGTTAGTGTCTTCCTCTGTGATATGGAAAACCAGCCACACACCCTTCACAAGACGAGCTGACATAATGTATGCAAAAATCCCTGCACATACATAAGGCACAATAAGGGTGAGATCCCTTTATATTAGCTATCACCTCCCTCCATTGCATCTGTGTTGAGAGCTTACATTTCATGGAGAACACAGGGAAGGTGTTTTACGCAGGCTAGTATATTAGGATCAGAGCTCGGAGCAATGTGCATTGCCTTGCCCACTCACCTTGCTCATTCAACCAAGGCAAGTCTCTTCGTGCTTCTGTACTAAGTCCCCTGTATGGTCCATCCCTCCAGCTCTGAGATTATCCTGTCAGTCATTGATGATTGATAGAAGAGCCTTCTCATCAGGCTTTGCTTTTTGTGCTCTGTCTGCACAAAGATGAACCATTATTTTTCATCACAGTCCTGTCACCATTGTCCCCAGTCACCACTTGGTGCTTCGGTATTTGATGAAAGGTCTGAAAGCCTGGAGACCACCCTCATCCCAGCTTCATTCAGGCTGTGATTTCTCACCTATTGACAATGGTTCCACTTGGCTGTTGTTCCAGCAGCTGGCCTCCTCCTGCTCTTTTTATTTCTCTTGTTTGCTTTACAAATTAGAGAGAAAAAAATTTTTCCTCATTTTTTATTTCTGTCATGGGACCAGGAGATGGGCAGAAGCTGGTTTTCTAATGTATCTTTCTAGATGCACACACACACACACACACACACACACACACAGAGAGAGAGAGAACTCTAAGGGAATCCTAGAATTTGCTTTTAAGATTAAGTACCTGCTGGGATTGTACCTGCTGGGTTTCCAGGCTGTAAATAAATGCTAAACTAGTGGTTATTTCACCAGGATTTTAACTACAGTCTCATTTGCTTCGGTGAAATTCTAAGTGAGACTCATTTTTTAAATGACTGGTGAAGAGAGACTTCAAACTCTGTATTCTAAGCAAATGGCATAGCCTCCCAAGGCCATCGACCATCTGCCAGCTATGTGTCTAAATTGCTACCGCTCAAATCCCACTCCAGTAAACAACATTAACCAAAAGGTTCACTTTGCTGAATCATTTTCAAGTCCTGAAAGTGGTCCACACTGACATTCAGTGTGGCAAAGAGGGAAAAACATCATTTTAGAGGAAGGATGACTTCACTTTGAATAGTTGGAAGAAAAGCAGGAGGATTAATAATAAAATTATACTAAATAATGCTTACTGGGAACATATTCCATTCTGGGCCCTGGGTTTAGTTCCTCATAACATCACCTGATTGAATTCTCAACACAATTCTTCGAGGAGAGTACTCTATTACCTACTTTTGCAGATGACAAAAATGAGAACATTTAGGTAGGTCGGTGACCTACCTAAACTCATACAGATGGTGTTATGAGTTGGATCCAAAATGTCCTGCAAGAGCTCATGTGTTGAAGGCTAGGTCCCCAGTGTAGCACTGTTCAGAGGCTGTCCCTTTGGTAAGTTATTAGATCATGAGGCCTCTGACCTCATGAATGGATTGGTCCATTGATGGATTCATAGCTTCATAGGTTATTGGAAGGTGGCAGAATCTAGGATGTGGGGCCTACCTGAAGGAAGTAGGTCAATGGGGCACGTCCCTGAAGGTTATATTTTGTCCCCAGCCCCTTCCCCCACCCTCCTTCCTGAACTCCATTAGGTAAAGCTCTGCTCTACCATGTGCTTCCTGCCATCAAATTGGATTGGATTCTGCCTCACCACAGACCCAAAAACAACAGAGCCACGTGACCATGGAATAAAACCTCTGAAACCATGAGCCTGAGGTAAAGCTGACTGGCACAACGATAAATAGTAGAACCAGGATTTAGACTCTGTGCTGTCTAAAACCCAAAACTCTGGTATACGCCACTGGTCCTCTTAACCAGGACTGGAAAATGATAGTGCCTTAGCTACATAAGCAGTCTCTGAGGAGCTCATTAAAAAGGGAAACTCTCAGCTATATGAGGTGGTGCACTCCTGTAATCCCAGCTACTTAAGAGGCTAAGGCAGGAGAATCACAAGTTCAAGGCCAGCCTAAACAACTGAGTGAGAACTTGTCTCAAAATAAAATAAAAATGACTGGAGATGTAGCTCATAGCATGAGGGCCCTGGGTTCAATCCCAAGACTGACAAAAGAGAAAAAAAAAAAGAAGTAAAGAAAAAAATGGAAACCTTTGGCTTCATGCTTAGAGATGATAATTCAGAGGGTCCAAAATTGGAGCCAATGAATTCTGACAGTTTAGCACAGTTTGGCTTCTACTATACCATGACTCCTAGAGTCTGTGTCTGTATCAGGAATTAACATAATTGCTTGCTAGATTGTTGCTGCAGGCTGGAGAAAAAAAGCTGGGTTTGAGGTTAAAGACTGTCGTCATCTGACTAACCTTCTTGATGGCAATGCCTCTCAATTTCATACATATAAGACCAGTATCATATGTGCCCTCTATACCGTTCAGGGTCATGATGGATGTCAGAAACTATCACGTGGCAAGAAGACCTATGAAAATGGTAGAATGCCAGATGCACACGTGCCTTGCATTATCACTACAGTGTTCTATTTCTCGTTTCCTGTGTTCAGCAGACAACTTCAGTGCTGTATCCACAACTTGGATTCTGTTTTTACCATTTTCCTGCAAATATCAACCCCTTGCATTCACATGCTGTGCCTTTTTCTCCACACCCACCCCTGTGGCCCTTCCAAAGTCTATCCTAGGGAAACTGAGGCTGCTTTGTCCTTGAGGTTCACTTCTGTTAAGAGAGGCCCTTGTCCAAAAGTGAATAGGTGTGGGAGCAAGACAGGCCAGCTCACTGGCTCAGATGGGGACAGTTTTGAGGTGTAACCTAGTTTCCAGCCCACAGATCAGGACTCAGTGTGAGTTAGCCTGAGATCAGACCCTCGTGGGGCTTTTCCCCCTCTCCTGTGCTACCTTTACCATGTCCTTCCTGATCTTTCCTTGGAACCATTTGTAATCAAATATTTGCCCTTGAATCTTCTGATTAGCACCTTCTTCTGAGAAACTCAACCTCTAGTTTTTTGTACCAAAGTCTTGGAGAAGGAGTCTTCTTTGCAGGATCCATCAGCATGGATGCTGTGGTCACATCCTCTTTGTTTTTCCTTCACCCCAAGCCCAGTTCCTCTTCAAGTTTGGGGGCTGGAGAGCAGTCCTCAAGTCCTTACCTTGCACTTCAAAATCATTTTCTGCCTTTCAGGCCCTAGGCATTGAGAAAGTTCGATAACAAGACCAGGAATAGACATGGGCCATTTGCTTGGTGCTGTGCCATTTCTGTTTTCTGGAGTAGTAAATAAAAGGAAGGGAAAAAGGAAGAAATGAATGGGGTGATGCTAATTAAACTTCACAAAATATTATTACCCCCTTCCACGCAGTATCACAATTGCTTTTGGAGTTTTTACCATTGCTTTCTTTTCACTCGGTGGTCAACATTATGGGAATGTCAATTCCCAAAAGCTACTTTTGCCTCTATTATCTTTTGTTTGCTTCTATTACCCTCTGGATAGCAATGAAGGGACCCTAAAAAATATGACTTCATGATTTATGATACTTATCCTCAACTCTTATTCTAGATTGGACAAAATTTATTGGATAAAGTCAAAACTCCTTTATTACTAAATGAAAGCAAGAATTTCTTTTTTAATTGTTTTTTTTAGTTATACATAGACACAATATCTTTATTTTGTTTATTTTTATGTGGTGCTGAGGATCAAACCTAATGCCTCACATGTGTGAGGCAAGTGCTCTGTCACTGAGCCACAACCCCAGCCTGAAAGCAAGAATTTCTGACCACTAGATGGATTAAGTTGTTAAGTACCTACATATTTTCCACAGTATAGATATTTCAACTTGGTTTATATATTCAAGCTACAGTAGGAAAATCTCTTTAAAAAAAACCAGAAGCTGAAACTCAGAGTTACTATATTCTTTTGCCTGAATATTGAACAGCTATAGGCCCAAAATAGCTATAAGGAACTATTTTAAGGAGCATATTGACACAGGGATCCTAAAATGAATGTTACCAACTGCTTCATATCATATATTTAGAAGGGATCTGTTTGTATTGTTCTGTTCTTTTGAATAAAATCTCAATGGTTTTTAACTTCTTTTAAACATCAAATAATCTTTATTCTGACAAATGTTCTATTGTCCCAACATTTCAAACCCTAGCCACTAGAGTGAGACAAGCCAGTTATTTTCATACCAACAAAACACAAGTGTGGGGGGCCTTGTAGACAACAGAAGGAATTGCTATACACCCCATCTTACTGCCCCGCACTATCTATGTGATAATGAAACAGCTGGTTGAAAATCAAAACATTCATCTCCTCCCACCACTTGTTTCAGCTGCACATTAATAAACAGTTGGATTGATTGTCTTTTATTTTTGTCTAATATATTTAAGTTTTTAATTAATGACTGAGCCTGTGCATGACAGGCCAGTGCTCTATCACCGAGCTACCCGCCCCCCACCCGCCATCCCAGATCAGCTTTAAAATGAGCACGTGGGCATGACTTACAGAGCTCCAAAATGGAGCTGCATCTTGACTCTAACATTCAACACTAATGACATAACTGCCACTGCCCCTGTTCCCTGAAATTTGGAACACATTCCAGAGACAACAGCAGGCTGCATCATAAACCCTCATTTGATGGTTTGGACTTAACTCAGAACCACTGGACTCCATAGTGTGGTGAGATTTGGGGGATACCTATACCAATTCATTCTGCTTCCATTTTCCTCTTTACATATGAATATAGGATGAAATATGACTAAAGATATGTGGGTTTAACTAAGACCAGGAGAATTGTTTTCAACATGTATAAAGCGAATATTCTAAGTAGTAAAGAATAGTTATGGGACAGTGAAATGATATTGAAACTGAAGAAGGGTAAAAAAATAATCTCAAGGAAAACAGATAAAAGTGACATATAGAGACTTCTAATTATTTGAGAGAAATACCCGATGCTTAGGGACAAATGTGAATATGAGCTAAGGAGGGGAACTAGAGAGATGAGAGCTGTGGTTTTCATCATCTCAATGGAAACAAAATCAGGGGAAGAGAACATTTGAACACTTGCCACTCCCAACTTTCACCTAGTAAGTGTGTTAATAAAATCCACTTTGACTAGTGGCTACTGCTTACTGGACTATAATACAAGTAACATGTTTAGTCTTTTAATAAGATGCTGATTAATTCCATAAGTCTCTTATTCTATAAAAAGAAGAAAATATTTAGTGTCATTTTTCTCTTCAAAATCCAAGTTTTACAGAAAGAATGATAATGGAGACCCTTTTTCTCAATTTATATTAAAAGTAATATCCTAAAGTTTACCTTGACCTTGGAATATTTTAAAACTCTTAATAGATATTAAAAAACAACTGTACAGGTATTGAACTAACTATGGTTGTTCCACAAATCCTTTTTAAGACCAAAGAACCCAGACTTCAGAAAACCAATGATGTCAGATGATTATGTTGCAATCTCCTTGGCTTTATAGGGCCAGACTCTCCCTTGAATGGAGAAAGAGGCTTCCCGGAGAAAATTAATGTTACCAATGTCAACTCTTCTAGGAAGTGTTAAATTCCATAGCAGGAAAGACTCTGCAGAGGGCTGAAGATATAGCTCAATGATTAGGCATGTAATTCGCACAGAGAGGTCCTGGGTTCAATCCCTAACACCCAAAAAATAAATTAAAAATTAAAAATACTATAAAAAGATTGATTAGCTTGGGAGCTGGTCAGTAGCTTGCTGGGTCAGAGATGTGTAGTCTTTAGACACCTGAAAAATTTAAAGGAGTACTTTGCAATTGGTACTGTTTATATGAAGGCAAGCTAAGATAAGATTGAGTACAAGGCCAACTGGACCCTCCTGTGTGGGTCTTAGCCTATATAATTTGTCTCTGTGTTGTATTTTTCTTACGTAACAGTTTAAACATGTTGCCTTCTTGCCTACTTTCTATGACATTTGTTACTACAAGGAAGGGGAAAGCAGCATGTCCCAGATTCTGTTTATGCATCACCCCAGATCCATGTACTTGCTGTGCTTCTGGCCTGTGAAATCCTTTGCGTACTCATTGTCTTCCACAGGTCATGGAGCCAGGGTCTCCTGCCTTCACTGCAGCTAAATTCTAGATGCTCAGTGCATCTTAACCCTTCCATGTGTCTCTAGAACTTTTGTCTTGTGTTGAGATTGGGCAGGATGATGTGGGAAGGACACCAGGAGCTACTTGGTAATCATGTCGCCAACAAAACTCCGAGTCCACTTTGACAACAGGATATAGAAGTGAGTAGACAAATGCTGCTCCCTTTCTGTCCCAGACAGACAGACAGCTGAATATACAGTTTCTTCATTTATCCTTTCCTAAATATATCACTGGACATTAAGAAATTTGCTTACAATTTAAGCTCAATAACACACTTCTATATTTCTCTCTCTCTCTCTGTCTCTCTCTCTCTCTCTCTCTGTCTCTCCCCCACCCCCATCCCTACCTCCTCCTGCCTCCTGCTCCCTTAGGAATTGCATTTCCCTAAACAAACGTTGTTAAGCCAGTTTGGGCCTCAGATTCCGCTTTACATGGCTTTTTAGGGGAACTAGACAAACAGTTATCTCAAAAGTCTGTCCTAAGAACATGGAGGAGAAGAAATTAGAGATGTAAGCAGGTGGGAAGTAGAAGGGAGAAACAATCATACAATGAAAGCCTTGACTCTGAAGTCAGCCTTCCTGGATCCAAATTCTGGTTCAAGAACTTACTAGCTGTGTGCCCTTGAGCAACTTATTCAGCACTTTATGCATACTTTCCTGATTTTTGAAAAAAAAATAACAACAGAACCTGCCCTGCAGGATTATTATGAGGACTGAATGAGTTAATTAGTAGAGAAATACCTGATACATGGTAACAGCTATATTTATGTAAGCATCTATCGTCATCATTATTCAAATCATCATCATTTTAAGGCCATAATGGTGTTGGGAGAATGGGAGAAAATATGAGATTTTATGCCAACATCCTTAATTCTAACTCCCATTATAAGAAAGGTTGATGCACTGAGTGGTAGGTGGTATAGCTAAAGATGGTGAAATAGATTTGGAAAGGTCTAGGAACACCCAGCTTCCTCCAGCATAGCATAGGTAAATTGAGATCTTCATCAAAAAACATTGAGTTCAGTCCCACATGTGATGTGGCTTTCCATAGTATTAGGGCACAGCAAGATGAGATGGAGTATCCTGGCTCTGCATGGCCTATGTGTGTTACACAGCAAATCCAGAAGGGCCACACTAGCAAAAACCAAGGACACAGAATTGATATAGATGTAGCAATGTGGATACTTATGAGAGAATAGAAGGCCCAGAGGACCCATGAGAGAAGAATTTCAAATTATACAGGACTGTACTAAGACCATGGCCTGAGATCTAAACTATGGGAAGGACTACAGCTTTCAATATGGGCTGACACAGGACAGGATCTGACCTTAGCAGACACCAACTCTGAATACCCAGGAGCTCCAACAAATTAGAGTTTCAGAGGAGTACAGCCATTGCTTGGAAAATAGCACACAGCCAGAGCCACCTACCCCCATCCTGACAACAAAGTTATCTCTGCTTTCCCCTGCACACAGATGCCAACTTGCAAAAAAAAAAAAAAAAAAAAAAGAGAGAATTTTCTTCTTTTTTTTTTTTTTTTTAGAGAGAGAGAGAAAATTTCTAACTTTTTTTTTTTTTTTTTAGTTTTTGGCGGACACAACATCTTTATTTGTATGTGGTGCTGAGGATAGAACCCAGGCCTCACGCATGCCATGCGAGCGCGCTACCTCTTGAGCCGTATCCCCAGCCCCGGAAGAGAGAATTTTTAAGAAAGAAGATTATTCCTGAAAGGAAGTATATCTTTGAGTTGATTAACTTTTTATTCAAAAGATATAGTATAAACTGGAGGAAGCTGAAATATATTTTCCTGGAAAATTTAAGCCTCTGACCATCTCCCTCCTGATGCCTAATGGCATCCATGAAAGATCATAATGGAAGTGACATTATTTTTACACCTTAGAACTCTGAGAAATAACCAGAGATTTAAAAGCACCATTGCAGAACCCAGGTATGTAGAGTTTCTGACAATAAAACTTTTCAGGGCTTATAATATTGAGTAAAATTGAATTTTAAGATTATTAAACCTTTAAAATTCCCTTTATGTTACTATTATCCCTCTAAGGCCACTTCCACTTATTATTATCATTTTTTTTTCGCCAAAGAAGAGATTAAAGTAGAATAAGTGGACACCACCTGATACTTAATATGTCTGAAATCAGAAAAGGGGAGGAGGGACCAGTTATATTTATTCAAAATGGCAGCAGATTCTGTCTAATCCTCACTGGAGTAAACAGCACATAGTTCTTAAGGTCAAGCAAGTACAGAAGCTCAAGCATGAATAATTAATAAGGATGTACAAGATGTCAGAACTCACGCTCCCTGGATTTGCTAAGATACAGATAAATTGGAATCTGACAAAAACAAATTGTGTTTAATAATCCTTAAAAACGTGATCCCTGAAGCATTCTGCACTGCTTCGGTTGCCCCTTGTCCAACTTCTTCTATCTTAATTTATAGTTGACAAAGACTAGTAAGGAAAAAATGCTTAAACGTAGGTAATAAAATCAGTTACAAAAGGACTTACTTTATCACATATTTAATGTGATATATATCATATATACATACATATTATATATGTGTATATATATATGTGTGCATATATATATATATATATATATATATATATATATATATATATTTCTATCATTCTATGAAGACGTCTAATTTCAGGTGAGAGAGCATCTTCCAGAGTCAACCCGAGCCTCAGAGACATGGAATGAATCATCCTTGCTAACTTTTTTGCTTAAGTGAAAGACATGGGTGATAGAAACTTGCCTTACATAGATCAGGAATATAAATGCCCTCTGATACCTTAAAAGCAGAACTTCCAAGACTGGACATAGTTCTACCCTGGGCAAATTAGATAGCCAAGGAGAAATTATATGGCTATATAATTGTGTATTCCTCCAAATTTATATCCACTATTTATCCTTGGAACCTGGGGTGGGATTTAAAATCTCTCTATTACTACATGGCAAATATTATTTATCTTGCTTTTTTTAAATTTTCCAAATATTTTCTTCTTTTAAGAATAGATATGTTTAATTAAGGCTCAACCATATGTATGTCAAAACTAAAGAAGAGAACTGGGCACAGTGGCACACACCTGTTATTCCAGTGGCTCTGGAGGCTGAGGCAGAAGGATCACGAGTTCAAAGCCAACCTCAGCAAGTCAGGGAGATCCTGTCTCTAAATAAAATACAAAATAGGACTGGGGATGTGGCTCAGTGGTTGAGTGCCCCTGCATTCAATCCCTGGTATAAAAAAAAAAGATAAAGCATGAGTACTGTGAGCTATTTTTAAGGAATATAATAAAACAATCCTCCCCCCAACACACGCAAAAGGAAAACAGTAAAGAACTCAAATTGAGTCCAAATGGTTTTAGCAACTCTATGAATTATGCAAAGTTAAATTATGTCCATGTGGGTATTTCATGGTATTCTGTGCACCATAAAATAATTCTAATTACATATTTCTTCAGAGCCTTGACAGACTATCCAAAAATAAAGTAATAACTTTTTAAATCTCAAGCAGTTCACTTAGAATTTCTTACTATATTAAGAAAAACTATGAGAATAAAAGTGGAGTAGGAAAGAAGGGGAAAATACATTTTACAAGTTATCAACCATTGAGTATAAACACTGCATTAAAAAATAACATTTTCTGATCATGTTGGAACTTCCCATCATGTAGGAAGTGATGCATTATTCACTGAATTGTGTTGGAGCAAATTACCAGTCATTCGTATGACATTAGAGTAGTTCATATATTATACAGCACCAAAACAAGGTTGAAGTGAATTACAGATGTAAGTAGAAAAATAAAACCACAAAATATCAACAGGAAGTGGGAGTGGTGATTTGTATAATCATGAGTGCAGAAGGCCTTTGTAAGTATTATGCCAAAAGCATAAATCATTTTAAAGAAGATATTGTCAGATTTGCACATATAAAAGTTAGAATGCGTATGTATATTAAAGATCCATGGTGAAAAAAAATGAAGCAATACATAAAATCATGAGAAAATTATTTGCAATGTATGAGAGTAATAGAATTGAGATACTAAATGCCACCCACAAACAAATCAGAAAAATGAAAAAAAACCACACGTAGAAAATTTATAAATAAAATGAATAAACACTACACAAAAGACAAAATCAACAGTCCGTACACGTGAGAAAAAATCTGTAAAGCAGCAGTAATTAAGGCAGAGCACACTAAAACAATAATGAGATGTTACTTTTTTATCCATCAAATTGGCAAAGTGTTTTAAAACTAAAATTCAGAAGGTTGACAGGTATTCAGCAACATGGTCCCTCGGAGAAATATAAATTTGGGGCCAATACTTACGCAAAGACCTACAATTGTTCTCACTCCTTTACCTAAGACTCTCAGTCTGGAAGTTATCCTAAAGTCAGAGGCATGAGTGGCAATTTAATAATATATGTCTGAGAATCACAGAGCAGCTTGGCTTGGACACCTTCATTCCAACTCCCTTGTAGCATATTTCTGTCAATAAATGTGAATCCACATGATCAATTTTAATGGCTTCATAATATTGGGTGAGTGAATGTATGATAACTTACATAGATTTTTCTATGATAATAAACATTGAAAATATGTTGAGATTTTTTTAAAATAGTTTCAGAAAACATCCCACTAAGTACATCCATGTTCATGCTTCCAGCTCGTTGCTTAAGACTAATTTCTAGGGTCAGGGAGTTTTAGCTCTGTGGTGGAGCCCTTGCCTAGCACACAGAGGGCTCTGGGTTCAATCTTTATTACTACACACACTAAAATAATAATAACAAAATAAATAAAGATTAATTCCTAGATGAAGAATTACTGAGTCAAAGTGTGTCCATTTAAAATTCAAATACACAGTTTTGAAAAGTTATAACAAAATATTCCCACCAGCATCGTATGGATGTCATTTTTCACATCCTTGTTTAAGAGAATCTTAACAGTCTTTTTTAGTGTTATCTTCCTAATAGATAAATAATAGTATCCCATTGCTTTATTCCATAAGTTTTATACATAATCAAGCATTATTTGCCCATTTTTCTATTCTTATTTTTCCTATTTATTGTTCCTGTTTAAAAAAGATTTTATATCAAGAATATTTTTCTATATTCACCTACAAGTTGTAAATAGATTCTCCAAACATATTTACTTTTTAACTTTATGTTGACTCTTTTAGTATCAAAGTTTCAAATTTCTGTATGGTTGCATCTTTAGACTTTTCCTTTAGGATTTCTATACTCAGTGTCACACCAAGCACAAGTAATAAAAATATTCACTGCATTTATGGTTTAAAAGGGTTTTATTGTGGAAAATTTCAAAAATACATAAAAATGAAGAAAACAACACATAGACCCATCCTTGAGTAGTAAAAATTATCAAACATTTGTTCCTTTTACTATATTTATCCCATTTTTTCTTTGCTAAAATAATTTAGAGCCAATTTTGGACATCATGTGACCCTCACATCATTCACTATGTACCTCTGAACAATTTTCTTTCAAATCCCCAATAATATTTTCACATCTAACAAAATTAGCAATTCTTTGTTTTCTTATATCTCAACCATAATCAAATACCCTAGTTGAGTAAAAATTGTCTTTTTACAACTGTTGATTTGAATCAGTGTCTAAAAAGGCTTACACACCAGTTTGAATTTTATGTCTTCTAGGTCTCTTAAATTGAAACCAGATCAATTATACTAAAGAATATTCCTACTCTTCAAGTCTATCTGTCTACTTCCTTGTGATGTCATTTAACTTTCTCCTCTATTCCTACAATTCCTATAAATAGATGTTAAAAAAATACAGAGGAATATAAATTTGGGGGCAATACATAGGCAAAGACCTACAATTGTTGTTACCCCTTTAGGTAAGAAACTCTTGTACTTCATTCATAATTTTTTACATTTTACCCAACATTTTTCCCACCCAGAATACTATTTTGCAGTTGGTTATATCATCTCCTGTGATCCTCTTAGCTGTGACAGTTTCTTTAATATCTGAAGTTCATTTTGTATGTTTCCTATATTTCATAGGTGTGACTACATATCTCTATTATATAAAAATCAAATAACACCTGATTGTACCACTTAATGCTATACTGATGTATAAGTTTAACTCTCATGAACCAGAGCTGTATGAGATTTCCATGATTTTCTTCTTTTAACTGCAAATTTTCAAAGTAATAATTTGGTACCTAGTTATACAAAGAATTTTTAATTATTTTATTTATTTATTTATGTGATGTCCTGATAGAACCCTGGACCTCATGTATGTTAGGCAAGCATTCTACCCCACTGAGCTATATTCCCAAACCTAATTTTTTTTTATGTTTTGCATTATAAATCTATGGGGTTTTGTACAAACTGTGTGTCAGTAATTAGCAATTTTTATGTAATTTTGATTCTCAAATAAAATTAATAGGTTTTTAACTAAGTTTTAATTTCAGAATAGTTTTACATTCATAGAAATATTGCAAATATAATACAGTTTCCACATAATTCATACCTATTTTCCTATTGTTAAATCTTACATTAATATGGTATATTTGTCATACTTAATGAGCCAATAGTGATACACTGTTATTGAACTGTATACTTCATTCATAATTTTTACCTTTTATCCAACCTTTTTCTGTTGCAAATCCCACCCAGAATACCATATTGTAGTTGGTCATATCTCCTTATGATCTTAGCTATGACTGTTTCTTAGGCATTCATTGATTATTAGTAGTCTTTAAATATCTGAAGTTCATTTTGTATATTTCCTGCCCTAGATCAATAATCAAGGTACCCTGGTTTCTTTAGTAGAGAATCGAATATAGACTACAAATTGAAAGCAAGTGTGCTCATTGCTGTTGTCATTGTCTTTGGGTTTTTTCAGTAAACACAGCTTGAAATAAATATTTTTTGAATAGAGTACATTCATGCAGATATTTTCAAAGCTAAGACTACATTGTAGAATTTTTACTTAAATTATTTCACTTTATTTTTTAATTTCTTTTCTTTTACAATGAAAATCTGTTTCCAAACAACATAGATATAATTATTTATTAGAGTTATTTTACAATGTATAAAAAGGTTTCAAAATAATAATATCATTACCACTAATAATAATTCAACTATTAAATAGATTTTAAGATTTCTTGCCAGGGCTGGGGTTATAGCTCAGTGGTAGAGATTTTGCCTAATGTGCACAAGGCTCTGAGTTTGATCCTTACGATCACAAAAAGAAAAAAAGAAAGAAAGAAAAGAAAAACGAAAAACCACTTTAATTATTTTTTTTAAACTTGGAGTATATTCTCCTAAAAATGTATAACCACCAAAATACTTTATTCTAAATTCACTCAAAAGAATGCTTTTCCTCTTCAGTCTGTACATTTCCATTTATTTTTCATTTTTATGGATTGCCTATTTTTATCATTTGTTTATGATTATGTAAGATGTATATTTCCACAGTCATTTTCAATATATAATTAAAAATTAATTTTAAATATGTGCATTTAAAATACATTAAAATATATACATATAGTAAAGGATATTCTATGTTAATTTATAGTTAAAATAAAGAACATTGTATTAACAATAGGGAGTTTTAAAATAATCTCATTTCCTTCCGTATTTCCTCCGTTTTCCCTTCCTTCCTCCTGTAGAGAAGTGTTTTAATTTGGTTTTGTTTATGAAACTATTTTTTTTCCCTTTGGCCAACATAACATAAGTACATTTGCATATGTGTTTGTTTATGTGTAATTGCATACATGGAATAAAGGGATTTATTCCTTTCTAGTTGTCAAATTTATATTGGTTTTATTATTTTGCAACTTTTATATACTGTAGAATAATGTAAATAAGTCATCATGGACATGCAAAATAAATTAATCTTAGTGTAAAATAAAAGAAAAATTATGAAATAGAATGATGTTAGCCCTATGGCAGGAGAGGGAGCCCTAGTCCCTCTTCCTTCCCCAGAAACCTGATTCAGCAAAAATTCATGGACCAGTTCCCTTTATCTGAAATCCTGAAAAATGTTAAGAGGCTCCTGAACCTTGCATAAAAATAAAACAAACTACAATATAGCCAGTAGGAAAAATTAAGGTACCATCTCACCATAACACCCCTTGTACAATGATACAATTGAGAGGAAACTCTCAGCTCCTGGGCTTCTTTCTGGAGAGGAAAGAGAAAATTGGACTTTACATGAACTATTCTGATAATGAGGAGGCAGTGTGAATGACTGACTTCTGTCTTTCCTGTCCTTTCCTGTCTTGTATGGCTGGTAGGACTCAGTATACGCTCCACATCTGGGGAACTGCTGAGAACAAAGGATCTGCATAACATGTTAATATCCTAGATGGCCTGCAATACATAAAGCAGAAGCTGATACAGCTCAGTAGCTTCTCCCTCAAAGGGAAAGAAAAGAGTCAAGTATAGATCTATCATTCTGGTATTTTGGAGGGCTTCCCTAGGGACTAGTTTGCATATTCAACTCAGAGCACTGACAGGATCTGATACTTTAGAGGCCTAGGGGATACTGAAAGGGGGAAAAAAGTACCAGATACTAGCATGCTGCTTTGCAGGGTCTATGATACAACAGATAAACATCAGAGGGAGTAAGAGATTGTGATTTTGTAAAAAAAAAAAAAAAAAATGAAAGAAAGATAGAAAGGAAAATGAAAAGAAAAAGAAGAGAAAACATATTCACAGAAAAGGTTAGAAATGGCCCTAGAATCTCTAGCCAGGCTGACTGGTGAAAGTCTTTCCCTGTACAAAACTAGACTGTAAAGACTGGGTGAGATGGCAGCTTTTTCAAAAATGTGACTATCAAAACCAAGTTATAATGAAAATAAAGAAACAGAGAAAAATGGCCCAATAAAAGGAACACAATAAATTTCCAAAAACAAACCCTAAGGAGGAAGAATATTACTCCAAAAAAGAGTGATAAAACCCCCTAACAAACCTATAGGATTCCATCATGCAAACCAGTATACACCTTATGGGATGCCAAGAAGGAAAAGAGAAACAGAGTTTATTTAAAGAAATAATGTCTCAAACATCCAAAATCTGGAGAAAGAAATGAATAGCCAGAGTGGAGAATCCTAACAGAACAAAATATAATAAATCTGAAGAAATCCACACTGAGATACATTATGACTAAATTGTCAAAATTCAAGACAAAGAGGATTTTGAAAGCAGCAAGAAGAAAGTGACTCATCATGTACAAGGGAAATTCCATAAGACTATCAGGGGATTTTTCAGCAGAAACCTCTAAGCCATCAGGGAATGAAATGATACAGGCCAAGTACTGGAAGAAACAAGCTGCAAACCAAGAATAATTTATCTGGCATCTGAAAATATCTCTTCAAAAATGAAAGGGAAATAGACTTCCACAGGAAAACAAACTCTGAGGATAATCATGATGACTAGACCTAGCTTACAAGAAATGCTCGATTGAATCCATCAAGTTGAAACAAAAGACACCAATGCAACATATAATATATAAAAGCATAAACTCACAAGTGAATGTAAATATATAAAGTACAGAAAAACTGTAATATTGTAACAGTGATGCATTAATCTTACTTTTAATTCTAGTATAGAAGTTAAAAGACAAAAATCTTAAAAATAACTGAAATTATAAAAATGCATTGATGGATTCACAGTATAAACATATGCAGTTTATGATATCAGTAATGTAAGTGTGTGGAGGAAACAAGCAGAAGTATAGTATATGCAACTAAATAAATTGTTATTCAGCTTAAAACACATTATTTTTATTGGTGCACTGTAATTACATGTAATAGTGGGATTCATTATGAACAAATTGTATGATTTATGTAAGTCCCATAGTAATCATATATGCAAAAAATGCCTGTACAACATACATAAAAGAAAATAATAAAGAAATCAAAGTATGTAAATGTAAAAAATAAAGGAAGTCAAGTGAATAAACAGGGACAAATGGCTGTAGGACAGAAAATGATTAACAAACTTGCAATATTCTCTCCATGACAATTAGTTTAAAAGCAAAAAGATAAACTCCATGATTCAAAACATATAGAATAACTAAGTGTATAAAAAAGTAAGATCCAATTACCTAATTATGTGCTGTGTGTAAGAGACTCTCTTGAGATTAAAAAATACATATAAATCAAAGGGAAGGGATAGAAAAACATTAAGTGCAAATGATAATTATATAACAAATAAGAGAGATTGGTGATGCCCTTATTTGTAATAAACAAGTAGAATTTAAGTCAAAAACTCTCCCAAGAGACAAAAAGAACACTATATAATAATATGTAGATTAATTCACCAGGAAGATATGGCAACTATAAATATGCATATGCACCCAATTTAGAGCACCTAAATATATAAAGCAAGCACTAACAGAACTGAAGGGAAAAATAGCAATGAAGAGTTGAAGATTTCAATATCTCCCATTCAATAATGGATGGATCCATCCAGATAGGAGATCAATAATAAAAAGATGACTTGAATAACACTATAGACTAAGTGAACCTAAAACACATGTACAAAACATTCCATCCGACAGCAGCAGAATTCACATTGTTCTCAAGTACACATGGAACATTTTCCATAATAAGCTGTATGTTTGGTCAGAACACAGACCTTAAAACACTTAAGAATATTGAAATCATACCATGTATCTTTTCCAATCACAGTGTAATGAAACTAGAATTTAACAACAGAAGGAAAAGGGGGAAATTCATGAATACATGGGGATTTAACAACATACTTGGACAACCAATGGGTCAAAGAAGCAATTAAATAAAAAGTTGTGAACTAATAAAAATAAATAAATAAATAGATACATAGATAGATAAAAAGTAATGAGTTGCAGCTAAAGCAGAAATATCAGGGAAGTTTATAGAATAAAAATCCACATTAAAAAAAAGAAAGAGTGGGTGCTGTGGTGTTGGGAGGCTTGAAGCAAGGAGGATCATGAGTTCAAAGCAGGCCTCAGCAACTTAGTGAGGCCTGAAGCAACTCAGTAAGACCCTGTCTCTAAATAAAATACAAAGAAGGGCAGGGGTTTTGGCTCAGTATTTGAGTGCCCCTGAATTTAATCCCTGGTACAAAGAAAAAAAAAGAAAAAGAAGAAGAAGAGGATGAGGAGGAACAGGAGGAAGAGGAGAAGGAGGAGGAGAAAGATTTCAAATAAATAAGAAACTTAGAACAAACTAAGCCCACTGCTCAGAGAAGGAAGGACATAATAAGATTAGAAGAGAAATAAATTAATAAAGGATATTAACAATAAAAAAAAAGATTTGGATTTTTTAAGGATAAATATAATTGACAAATCTTTATCTTGCACTAAAAAAAGAGAAAAGATTCAAAATCGAAAATGAAAGAGGTGATGCTACAATTGATGTCACAAAAATATAAAGTATTTTGGAAGATTATTATGAACAATTATATGCTAACAAATTGGATAACCTAGAGGAAATGAATTATTCCTAGAAATGTACAACCTACTATGACTAAGTCATAAAGCAATAGAAAATCTGAATAGACCATAATTAAGAAAATTGAGCCAGTAATCAAATACCTCCCCAAAAGAAAAGCCCAGAACCAGATGGCTTTACTGATGAATATGAAGAAACATTTAAAGAATTAAATCAGTCCTTCTCAAACTCTTGCAAAAAATTGAAGAAGGAATACTTCAAAACTTATTCTTACTACCAACATAACCCTGATAACAAAGCTAGAAAAGGACTTTACAAGACAACAATAGGCTAATAGCTCTAAAGAACATAGATACAAAAGCCTTCAACAAATATTAGCAAACTGCATTCAACAGCATGGTAAAAAGGATTATACACCATTACTAAGTAGGATTTATCTCTAGGAGGTAAGGATGATTCAAACTATAAGACAATTTTATACACCACATTAACATAATAGAAAATAAAGATCACATAATCATCTCTGTGGATGCATAAAAAGCATTTAACAAAAGCCAAAACCCTTTCATGATAAAAAAGAATTCACTCAACAAACTGGGAATAGAAAAAGATTCATCATAGTAAAAGTCATCTATGAAAACTACACAGTTAACATCATATTCAATGTGGAAAAGCCAAAAACCTTTCTTCTAAGATCAAGAACATGGAAAGAATGCCCATTTCTATTCAGAATAGTACTGGAAGTCCTAGCTAGAACAATTAGATGAGAAAAAGGATACAATCAAAAAGAAATATTTAAAACTATCTTTCTCAGATGCCATGATCTTATATGTAGAAAACCCTAAAAATTCCCCCCCACACACACCCAAAACTTTTAGAACTAATAAGTGAATTCAGTAAATTTGCAGGACACAAAATTGACATTAAAAAAATAAGTTGCATTTCTACACACTAATAATAAGCAACCTAAAAAGAAAATTAAGAAACAATCCCACTAAAATATCATCAAAATGAATGAAATGCTTAGGAATAAACTTAACCAAGAAGGCAAAAAATTGTATTCTGAAAACTAAAATACTGCTAGAAGAGTTGGGCACGGTGGCTCATGCCTATAATCCCAGCACCTGGGAAAGCTGAGTCAGGAGGACCACAAGTTCAAAGTCAGCTTCCATAACTTAGAAAAGACCTAAGCAACTTAGTGAGACCCCGTCTCAAAATAAAAAATAAAAAAGACTTGGGGATGTGGCTCAGTGGTTAAGTGCCCTTGGGTCCAATATTATATATATTGCAAAAGAATAAATTTAGATTATTATACCACAAAAATGAACTCAAAATGGATTAAAGATTTAAATGTAAGACTTGAAATTGTAAAATCCCTAGAAGAAAGCATAGGGGAAATTATGACCTCAGTTTGGGCAATGATTTCTTGAGCATAACCTTGAAAAACCAGGCAATAAAAGCAATCAGGTAAGCAGGACTGTATTAAGCTAAAAAAGTTTCTGCACAACAACAACAACAACAACAACAAAACAATCAAAAGAATGAATGTACAACCTGTGAAATGAGAGAATATAATATAAGCCACATATCTAATAAGGGGTTAATATTCAAAATATAAGAGGAACTTCTACAACTCAACAACAAAAAGAAAACAAATAACCTAATGAAAAACCAGGCAAAGGACTTGGATAGGAAATTCTCCAAAGAAAACATTCAAGTGTCCAACAGGTACACAAATAAATGTCACCAGTCACCAGAGAAACACAAATCAAAATTACAAAGCATCTCATAGCCATTAAGAGAGTCACTTAAATTTAAAAAAAAAAATAGAACATAACTACTGTTGGTAAAAATGTAAAGAAACAGAAAACTTTCTGTTCTGTTGGTGTAATGTAAAATGATGCAAATGCTATGGAAAATAGTTCAGAAGTGCCTCAAAAAAAATAGCACCATATTTTATGATGCTGCAATCCTACTTCTGGACATTTATTAAAAGAATTTAAATCAGTATCTCAAAGACATATTTGCACTCACAAGTCCATATTTCCGCATTACAATAGCTCATAGGTAGAAAAAAACTAAATGTCCATCAACAGATGTATAAAGAAAGTGTAATACAATAAAATATTATTCAGCCATAATAAAGAATAACATTACATTACATGTTACCACGTTGAAGAACATTGAGGACATCGTGCTAAGTGAAATAAGATGATCCCGGAAAGATAAATCCTTCATGATTCCACTATGTGAGTTTCCTAAAGTATTGAAACTCATTGAAGCAAAAAGCAGAATAGTAGTTGCAAAAGGTTGGGGGAGAGAGGGAAAATAGAAATTGATATTCTACCAGTATAGAGTTTCATTCGTGCAAGATGAAAATGTTCTACAAGTCTGCTATACAACATTGTGTCTATAGTTAAAATGCTATACTTCTCACTTAGAAATTCTAACTGAGGATACTCTCGTGTTTTTTACCATAAAATGTTATGAAATAAAATACAAATTCTGCAATGTTAAATTTATATTGAAAATAACAGTATCAAATTCATGATTGTTCTTTCTGTTCAAATGTATATATTTTCTTGCTCTGTTCATTAAAATATATTAAATCAATGAAAATCTGTATACTGCTTTATCATTCTGCTTGTGACTTTTTGCACTTTGCATTATATGCAAGAAGTTGCCCTATCTTAGCCCACAGATGTTTTATTGAGGTAAATATACATACCATAGAATTTACCCATGGCAAGTATGCAATTCAAGTGTTTTTAGTAAATTTGGTGAATTGGGCAACCATCATCATAATCTACTTTCAGGACATTCTCATCACCCAATAAGGTCCCTTGGTCTCTTTTACAGCTAATCCATTTCTTTATTCGTAGCTTATTCGTTTTAGACAAAACTAAATTGTTTTGTCTCTATAGATTTGCCTTTTACATCTGTGTGGTTTTCAACTGCACAGATGAACAATAATTTATTGAATCAGTGCTCTCTTGATAGACATTTATTTCTTATACCATATTGGGATTACATGTATGCGCCACTAAGCCTAGAGGTAGTTTTATATAAATGTACATATGACATGGCATATAATGTTTTCTTCATTAATTCTGAATTTTGAATCATGTTATTTTCCCCCACTTCCAGATTATAAATGTATTCATGCACTTTTTCTTTGTGTACTTTAACACCATGACAATACCTGATGTTACTGGAACTTTATGTCTCAGTAAGAAATTGTCTTTCATGCTGAGGAATATATATATATATATATATATATATATATATATATATATATATATATCATATTTTTAAAGGACCTGTCAACTCCAATTTCATTGAATTTTTGAAAATAAACATAGGTATTAAATTTTGTCTAATGTGCTTTCTATGTTTATGGAGATGGTTACATTGATCATCTTTGTGTTTCTTCAATGAGCTGCACTTGGATATTTTGTGTTGCTTTTTTAGTGTGCTAATGGATTACATTTGCCACTATTTTAAGACTTTTTGAACAATATTAATGTATGATTTGTGTATTGGTTTACTTTTTGCATAATCAGAGTTTGATATGAATGTGATGTTTATATCATAAATAAATGAGTTTGCCCTTTTTTTTCTATCCAGGGCACTTTAAGAAAAATTGGTATTTAAATTTTAAAAGTTTCACAAAATTCCCTTTAAAATTGTCTAGTAGAGCTGGTCTTTTTTTGTGTGGAGAGAAGTGCTCCATGTTCTATTTTGTCTGCAATAACTAATCTGTTTGGATTTTATCTATTAGGGTCAGTTTGGGTTGTTGCATCTTCCTAGACAATTTTTATTTCATTTCATTTTTCAATATTATTTATTTGCATGTAGTAGTACAATAGTAATTTATTTTTATTCTAATTTCTTATATATGACAGCAGAATGTATTACAATTCATATTACATATATAGAGCACAATTTTTCATATCTCTGGTTGTATACAAATTATATTCACACCATTTCTATCTTCATACATATACTTAGGGTAATGACGTCCATCTCATTCCACCATCTTTTTTACCCCCTTGCCCTCTCCCTTCCCATCCCTCCCCATTTCCTATCTAGAGTTCCTGCCTGGCCAGTATTTGCTTATACTATCACTACATAGCCCATCAGGATGAGGGGGAAAAAAGTGAACAAGATCAGAATACAGGGTGTCTAAATAGGATGGGATCATTAACAGGGGCAAAGAGCATATAAAAGAATGGCCAGAAAGGTGAGATTAAAAAGACACTTCAAATTTTTGTTTCATTAGGTATGTCTTTTTGTTCTTCATTAGTTAGGAATTTCTACCAAAAATTCCTTAAAACACTCACAACAAGCATCCTATTATTCACTTTGAAACTGTTTATTACATGGCTTAAACTTTTGCCAAATTTTGAACTCAATCAATTATTCTTCCCAGTAGAAAATAAAATTTGGACTAAATTCTACTGAAGCTGTCTTCTTGACCAAAGAGGTCCTTCATACAAAAAAAAAAATCTCATCAGAAGGTATTTGGTAACTAATAAAGAGTTATAACAAATATTGCTGTGACCGGCCTAGAATTGATCAGACTGCTCATTTATGATTGAATCATGACATTTTGTACTTCTCTTTATGCCTTCTCATCACCTCCATCACCCCGCCAGTGAAAGTGCTTCATCAGAGTCTAATTGGCTGATTGGACATGCTGGTAGTGAAAAGATGAGATTCAGATGGCCAGGAGCAGAAATAAAAGGCATACTTTTTAACTTATCCACTCACTATGTATCAGGAACATATTAACTGAAAGCTGCTGACCTAGTGCTACTCTGAACTATCTTCTGTAACCCATGTGAATGAGGCAACAGATTGTGAAGCACAACTCTTCACCACATGTGACTTGGATACTACATTACTGAAGGCTTGACCCACATAAGGTGTTTACCATGGTGTCACTGATGGACCTCAACATATAGCTACTAAAGATTTTATCATTATAAACTTCCATTAGCATTGGACCAAAGGGAAGGAATTTAGCACAGATGTAGCTCTGAGTTAAAGTATTTCTCCCTTTGTCCTTTACTCGGATGAGCTATTCATTTAAAAAAAAATACAATTAACTTACCTCCCTGGAATTTTTGATAATTTAGTGATTAATACTGTAAAGTGTTTTGGAAACAGCATGTGAGATTTTAAAAAATGATAAAAGTTGTGTAACAGTTTCTTTTAAATAGCATTTTCAATACATTTAATCAAATAATACAAAGTTAAATAATAAAGAGCAGAGGAAGAAATAAATTGAAAGACATATTTCAGGGAGAAGGGCATGTTTTCAGATGAGATTTGAAAAAAAAAAAGATGCTAAATCAATGGGGCAGACAGACACTTCAAGCTGTTTTACTTGAGAGAAGATATAGACAAGGTCTCTCCTTAGACAATCTGCTGCATTCCCTGGTCCCTAATTATAACATTAAATGCATCAGCATCTCCAATAACATGAATGTTAATGATGATCATTGCTGAGACACAAAAGAGCACTTAATTATCCTTTGGGAAAGTAAATGCCATCGTTACTGAGAATTGTTGAAGTCATATAAAAGTTGAAAAATGTAATAAGTCCTAGCTAGCTAACAATGAAGATCTCTCTCTCTCCTTCTACAGTTTATTAAGTTGCTGCTGTACCTGGCCATCTGGGACCTATGTTTCCTGCCACTTTGCTTCTATGGGAGGTTGGTGGCTAGACTAGATTATAGTTCGAGAGCTGAAGGGATGTGTGTCATTTCTGGACTAAGGTACATAACCAGCAGTTGTGCTTTTACTATGACAATTTGCCTTCCCACAGTCACCTTGGAGCCTAACTGTAGAAAACAGTGGCATCAAAAATGTAGAAGAAGCTTGAGTTCCAGAGTCCCCTCTTGAAGAAGGAAACTTAGGGGAGCTGCCCAAGTAGCCTCATCCACATTGGACAGGGCTTGAGTAAGAAGACCACTGGTATTCTACATTTGTTCATATTACCATCATTAATAATGCATCTTTATTTTTAAAGGCATATTTTTTTTTACCAAAACACGTAGTTATTAAGAAAAAAGGTAGATTTTGCAAAAAATGAAATGAAGGGGCAGGGGAAGAAACCAAAAGATCAAAATTTAGCCAGGTACATGCCTGTAATCCCAGCTTCATGGAAGGCTGGGGAGGGAGAATGTCAAGTTTGAGGCCAGTCTGGAGCACATAGAGAAACACCATCTCAAAAAAAAAAAGTAACATGTAGCTACAATCTCAGCTGCTCTTGAGACTAAGCGGGAGGATCACAGAATTGCAAGTTTGAGGCCAGCCTTGGCAAATTAAAGAGATCCTGTCTCAAAGTAAAATAAAAAGAGCTGGGGAGTTATTACCTACTGTGCTCAAGACCCTGGGGTTGATCTCCAACGCAGCAAACACCCCTCTAGTAAGGAGAACACATAAGCAAAATAGAGAAGTGAGAAAGAAATAAAGAAAGTTGCTCGGCATAACTGGAATGAAGAGGTAGGCAAAGGTCGACTCTTAAATAAAGCAGAGAGGTCAAATAAGAAGAAAAAATTCTGTTCTGTGTTGGATTTAGTAACCAGGATATCAAATTATTATAATTGTTTTTTGTCAAAGCAGTTACCAAGGAGTGTTGATATAATGAGTCAAATTGTAGTGGATAGAGAACTGAGTAGGAACTGAAATACAGAAGAGAAATGTACTATACTTTTTCAAGAATCTTGGCATTAAAGGGGAAGATAGGTATTAGGAGGGTAACTAGAGGAAGCCATAGGATGAGGGAAGTCTTTCTTTGTTTTTCTTCATATTGTTGTAGGACTGGAGAGACTGGTAGATACCTAAATGCTATTGGAAATGCTACTCAGAAAGGGAGTATGTGAAGTATAGAGAAGCTCCATGAGAAAGTGAGTGTCTCATGGAAAGACCTGTCTTCAAATGCAGAAAAAGCACCTCTTCCTCTCAGACAACCAGGGGCAAGAACAGGTGCTGCTGCAAATAGAGGAATGGCTACCTGCTCTAACTATGGGGCTTGCAAAGAATTTAGAAAGCATGGGCAATCATGTTTCTTTCAAAAATAGAAAGATATGGGAATAATGTCAAGACGATGTACAATCAAGTAAGCATGAAAACATGTAAAACTTAGTAAAGCCAAAAGCTGTAAAAGCACAGATATAGAAACAGATGTAGATTCACACAGAAGAATGTAAATGTAGGGGCTGGGGTTGTGGCTCAGTGATAGAGCACTTGCCTAGCAAGTGTGAGGCACTGGGTTCAATCCTCAGAAGCACATAAAAATAAAATGAAGTCATTGTGTCCATCTACAACTTTAAAAATTTTTTACAAAGGATATAGATGTAAAATGTAGTAAAACAATGTATAGAAGGAAAGAAATTTTTTATAGATACTGGAAATATATTTTATACTTATCTTGCAAATATTAATTGAGGGGGGAAAAATTATCACCAAGGGAATACAATGTGCCAGAAAGCAAGTTATACTCTCTCATGTGAGAATGAACTGTTCACATCACAGTTCCACAAGGTAATATCAACTTTTTTTGAACTGGAGTTTGATTCACAGTTATTAGTTAACAAAGTCATATCTGTCTGACTTTACTTATATTCTCATCATACTTCAAAACTGCTGTTGCTTTGGGCAATGAAAAAGCCTTTGGTCTGGAGACAAATAAATCAGAAAGGACATATCTTACTTCCCATATTATCAACTTTCTGAGAATAAGGCCTGTGTCTTTTTCACTTTTATATCACATGTACACAACACGGTGCTTAAGTATACTAAAGGTACCTAATAAGTTAGTGTAGCATTGAATTTAATTTCCTGACGCCTATTTCAACATTCATAGCAGGATAAAATAAAAGAACTACAAAGACATATGAAAGAAAAAAAAGTTATTTTAAAGGAAAGTATATTAAATTAATCAAGAAATGACTATGGTGGAGAAGTAATAGATGGTATAGATTGCATACAGCAGTACAATTGCATAGATTATTTGAGTGATTTGTACTCGCTGGTGATAATACAACTTATAGCACTGTCCATGAACAGGATAGCACATTTTTGCTTTAGGTCAGATTCCAATAGTTTAAGTGAGTGCACTCAAAAAATCTAAACAGTATATTTTTGTCAATTAACACCTATCAAATATTCCAGAAATACTGTTTTTCCCAAAACCAATATTGAATTTTAAAATTCCATTTCCATGTTCACACTACAAATAATGATTTTGCTTAAGTTGAATTAACCCCTTTTCAGGATCCATGTGGGAAGCTCAAAGAATTGGCCTTTCAAAATTCAGACACTAATATATACAATTTTAACAACATGGAGTTAAGAGTTTGGAATCAAAATATTGCATATTCTAACAAAAGTTCACAGTTTTAGGTATCAAAGGAAATCATAATATGCATAATGCACAATAAGCAACATTTGCAAACTACACGTATGGTGTGGGTACATCTGGTGTAATATTTAATTTGAATACTATCTTTGTGTTATGTACTCAGCATGTCAAATAGATAGCTTTCTCTATTCCCCAAAATAACAAAATATTTAAGATGCTTCACTCCAAATCTATGATTAACAGAGCTCCAAAAGCAACAATCATAATAAAAAAGAATGGTGTGAGCTCAAGTTAAAATGCTAACATTTATTCTTTTATTTAGGGTTCAGTGTGCAGCTAAGTGGTAGAAGGCACTCTTGGTTAGATCCCCAGCACCAAAAACAAAAATAATAAAAATATTCTTTTATTTATAAAGTATTTTTAAAATTAATTTATTGCTTTTTAAAATGGTATAGCTTTTAAAAATAGAATTCAAGTCCAAAAAAGGGGGGGATAATGACTTCAAATTCAGTGAGTTTGAAATTATTCTAATTAACCATAGGTGACTATCAGTCTATTTATCTCTATATGCACAAATGCAGATAAATAATATAGACATAAATGATTATAAAATAAGACTTATTCTATGTACTTTTAAAAAATATTTGATTTTATTTGCACTTAATAACAAAATAAGAGTGAAATATATTCTAACTTTAGATAAAATTTTCACTTCCATCAAAATTAATTAAAATCACAAACAAAAAATTTAGTCATTGAAATTATGGTCATTTTTAAAATCATATTTCGCTTTTAATTATTACTGCTTAACAATATTAAAAGATAAGGAAATGAACATACTTTCTCTTGCCTTTCATTTTATTTTTGTTCATGAACTATTATTTAGGGGCTGTCAAGGTTCACCACAGTTATATTCCGTCCTATTATAATTCTTCCCCTTGATGTTCAGTCTTAGTTTTATGTTGAAATGAAACTCGTGTTCCTTTCTTTTTCCACGTCTTCCTTATCCCTAAGTTCTGTATTTTAATTCATTGCATAGCTGGCTGAATTTCAGCATCCATTAGTTTTTCTGGGAAGAACTCAACAATACTTAGTTGGTTCATTTTGGAAATGGCTGCCTTCATACTCAATGGACGACTTTGACAGGCATAATATTCTTGGACTACACTTTGTCTGATTTAAGCTTATTTGACTCATTGTCACAGCATCTCAGCACAGCTGTGCAGAAATCTGAGGCCAGCCTGATCTTCTCCGTTTCAGGTGACATCCAAGTTTTTTTCTGAAATGCCTCAATCATCTTTTTTTTCTGTGAAGCTTGGTAACTTAAGATACAAATCTAGACTACTCATTCTGTCTTAATCTTCTGTGGAACACAGTGTACTTGTTTACTCTGCAGAATCACTTCTTTATTTCAAGGAAAAAAATATTTTAATTGATGTCTTTCAACTATTTCTCTATTTGTTGGATTCTCAAATTCACAAGCACCAATTATCCTTACATTAGACATCTCTTTTAAACATATCTGATTCTTTCTAATTACTACAGTGTATGCCTTTTTCTTGTAAATTCAGATTTTTCTCCTAATCACTAATATGATTTTCATCTATGTTTCTGTTTCTCAGTTCTTCTGCTGTTAATTTGTATGTTGTTTGTAACTTCAAAGAAATAAATTCTGGGCATTCCAACATAATTAAGAAAAAGAAGTTTAGATACAAGTAGTAGACACAAGCCATTATAAATAATAGTAATGTTTGTGCTTTTTATACAAAAATGATTGCTGTTTCTAATATAATATTAAACATTTATTAACATAAATGTTTCTATGATATAACTGTGTGTTTTTTAATCTATTTGTTCCTCAAACACCCTTGTTAGGTCAATTTTGATTAGGTATTCTGAATCCAGGAGTATTAAAAAGAAAACAGAACTATTCTCCCAAGTTTCTGATCTGATGTGTTCTGATTATCATTTGAATGGTACAAATCAATACCATTATGTACTAATGATACTAATTATAGACTTAAATCTTTTGTGCTCAATATTTGTGCTTTCCTCACCAGCCTAGTTAAACTGGAGTTTTTTTAAATGCTGATTTACTGCCAGCTTTAATGTCAAAGAAAACATAACTTAAAAAAAAAAAACACTATTTTTTTCACCGTGAAAAACAATTCTCCTAGGTTTGTGAGGACAACTTGGAGTTACCAAAAATACTGGAATGTCTGGATAATTTTATTTTACTTGCAAAGAAGCAGATAGCTTAAAATAAACTGGACTAGGGTAAGTAGATCTTGAAGTAATGAGCAACAAAAAGAATGATATTAGAAAAATCAAATATTACACACAAGAATGTAAACAAGAGTTGAATATTACTTTAAGGTCTAAAATCATATTAACCCACCTATGGAAGTGACAAGTCAAAATATCTATTCTCTCTTTTTACGGGTGAGAAAAACTCTGCACAATTCAAAACTATGTTAGGGAAAAACATTGAGAAATATGGAAATTTAAAAATATATATTTAACAGTATTTAGGTCAGAGATAGAGGTTTGAGAGAGGTAAAATATCCTGAGGATTTTTTTAAACACACAATCCTATATCCATTCAGTCAGAAAAACTTATATAATTTAGAGAGGAATAATAATCAATAATAATGCTGGCTAATAATAATATTGCTCCCCAAAATGATTCTGCTATTCCCCTCAGGTCAGGTCAAACCTATTTGTTTCACAGGCTGGAAAACTTTATATAATTTTAGAGGTTAAAAAACTGAGGATCAGAGAAGTGAAAAGACTTTTTTAAGTTCATACAATTTAATTAAGCAGAAAAGTGAAATCAGAATCCAGGTCCCACGACCTCATAAAGTTTGTCACAAAAATTCAAGGAAATGCTTAGTGTAGCCAGCTAGGCCCATTATTTTCTTTTTCCTTTCTGCATGAACATCATGTTTGAATCTGCATCAGACAATGGCCATCCCTTAGTTATTTCTCCTGCTTCTCTGGAATATGAAGGTGCAATCAATAGGGTAATCCATGTTCCTAGACAAGATTCAAAAAATACAACCATAAATTTTTTTTCTCTGAGACATAAAATTATGTGCATAATTAATCACAATCAAAAGTTAAAGTAAAATCTCCTTGAAAATAACATAAAAACTGCATATGATGAATGTGAAAATTTCAAATATACATTTACAGACATGTTAAAAACAAAGATAACAATTAGTAAAACAGAGAAAGCTAAGATACATGAAAGCATTCGATAATCATTTATAAAAATTCTAAATAATTACAAGGACATGAAGTGTTGCAATTATGCATTTGAGCAAAAGGAAAAATCCATAAAATCCACTTTATATTTTAAAATGATATCTTAAGAACATCGATGTAATGACCTATTTTGCAATCAGTGCTTTTGTAATCTCAAATAAATTTACAAGTTTAGAACTGTATGATTATTTCCTAAAGTAAATTTTGTATATGCAATTATAAGGGCAATAGGTTGTATATAGAGTTAAGAAAATTTTTCCTCTGTGTGGTCCCTGTTACTGGAAATATACTGAATTAACTAAATACTCTGTACATGTTTATAGTCCATAGAACTATGTCTATAAATTCAGGTCTGTATTATCACTAGGTGGCAGTGGCACCATCTAGGGTAGTTCTGACCTTCACAGAACAGGATGCCTTTTCTCCTCCATAGCCTCTGAAGTTTCTGAAGAATTAATACATCTCATTCAATTTTTTTCTTGTTATTAAAGAGCAACTGAATTCACAAATAAAACATTAGTTAGATATTTCTTTCAAAAAGAAATAATGTTAGACTCAAGATTTAAAGAAAGCAAGCCTCATGGATCACCATTGAATATTTGTTGCATTGCTCTCCAATCAAATTGAGTTAAATTGTATTGCACTAGATGGAATCAAGTTAGCACAGATAGATGCAAGGCAGAAATGTTTAAATAGGTTTTGTCACCACTTACCTTAATTTAGGTTACAAAATTACTCTGACATGCTTCACAGAGGCAGGAGCTTTCCTGATTCTGTTCCTTCAGGTGAGTTTTAAACTCCTTGCTTACTCTGATCGAGATGAAGCATCACATTTTATCTTAATAATGAGCTCTGAAGAAATTTCACCTTGCAGGACTGTTACTCTTCCAAGATAGACTGAAGAAATTCTTGCTACAGCCGCTGCTCTTTCTTTTACCTCCCAAAGCCACCCATGGTTCAAAACTGTCACCTCTGTTGTGAGTCACACTCACTGAGAATCAGTGCTTTCTTAGAGACATTGTCATTGGTAAGCCTCTTTATAATACTCTCTCTTTTGAAGCTTCTTTTAATATGGAAGGTTGCTTTTCCCCACACAATCATTTAAGACATCTTATTAACTTAGTTAACAGTTTTCAGTCTCTCCTTCGAAAAGTTTGACTCTCTTGTCTTCTATAATCCTTTGAAGTCGACAGAAGAGATTGATTTTTAAACTGCTACAAGCTAACAACCGTGTCTTCATACCTTAACTAGGATCAGATTCTACCAAAAAAAAGTGTCTATGTTCATTAAGCAAGGAAAAAAAGATATCCTTTTCACTCTAGCCTGAGATTATTCTCAACATATCTATTTTCTATACTATAATCTCTTTAAAAAATAACAAAATAAGCTCACACATGGAAAGAAGAAAAGCTATAATATCAGAATTGGGAACTAGAAAATACAGGATAGAACCAAAACCAAAAAAAAAAAACAGTAGAGCTGCTCTGAACTTAAGTAGTATGCAAATTGCTTTCTTTTAAATGGTAGCATGATAACAAATGATATTTCTGGATCTTGGCACATCAAACTACCCACAGATGAAAGATGACTTAATTGCTTTGACCACAGTCCGAGTCAGAATAGCTCAGTTGGCAAATATAAAAATAGCTTGGTGCTGTTTGCATTTGCATTTGAGCATGGAGTGATTTGATTTTAATGTCCAAAGTCTAGGTGACAAAGCAACCCACAGGTAGTGAAACACACCTTGCAAGAAAGAGATGCAATTCCTGACCATAATGTCTAAGGGTTGCATGGGACACATTGATCTTGTCAGCTATATCCCTGTGCATAGGAAATAACACTGTCAGTGCAGAGCCTTCAAATTCAGATCACAGTATATCGAGAGTTTATGTCTTTAGAGGTTTAGCAGTTAAGCATTCACAGAGATTTGTTGCCTGTGCCATCACCTTTAAATAACCTCCTAAAATTTTTTAATAATTCATTGTTATTCTGAATGCCTAATGTTATTGTTAATAGCTTAAGTTTCTGCTTATAATTTTATCTAACAACGTGTTTCAAATAAATAATCATAGCAGAGTGAGATTTACTATATTTTAGGCTTTACTATGTAGCAGTCCAAATAAAGTAAAAATATACAGAAGAGGAAAAATATGACACAAAGAATAGGAAATTTCCCCAGGCCTTGTATTAAATGTGAATCTAAAGCAAGTAATAGTAAAACATGAACAATAGACTCTCCATTTTTTCCCAACCAGCTATGTTTGAGATGATGTTACTTTCATATTTCCTAAACTTTGCAATCTAAACAGCAAACTTAATTCAGGAAAAAAAAAACTACCTTAACTGATTACCATAACCAGGATCCCAGACATTTAAATCAAAAGTCACTTGAGTTGGAAAAGGCTTAAGTTTTTTCAATAAATTATTTTTTATAATGACTATAAAAGTTATATAGTACACAGAGGCTAGCTGGAGCTAGATACTTTACTGTACCTGAATTGCAAGGAATACTTTCTGAGATATAAAGCTGACAATCAGACATCTGAGTGTGACTGGAAAATAACAGTCCCTGAGAGATTAAAGTGGGAATGTTAGTAACCTCGAAGGCAAAAACCATTGTTCTTTCACTTTGAAGCAGGAGATAGAATGGAAAAATTCTAATACAATCACATTTAAAGAGATCAAAAGAGTAAAATCATACCTCAAAGCAGAAAGTGAGAATTCTTGCTCTACAAAGTAAATATTGCTTCTGCTATTTACAAAACAGCTCTATGGTCATGCTAAGCATAAAATGGCTTACTTTATAAGGTAAAACTGAGTTACTCTTTATTGAAATTCAATAAACTCACTACTTTTGCAATATGATTACCTTGTGTTTTGAATGTCAGATTTTCTTCAAAAATTTAATGAATAGTAAAGAAGGGCAGATACATATCTGAGCTTATGCAAAAAATATATTGCTCACAAATATCATTATTACTTTAAAACATATTCTTGGCTGAAACAACACATACACAAAAGTGGTTTAAGGTGATGAAATTTGGGGGTCAAACTATGCACAAGTATTTAAAATTAGGAAAATTACTGTGGATATATTTTTAACATTTTTATTCATTCTTTTTAGTTATACATGACAGTAGAATGTATTTTGACATATTGTACATACATGGAGTATAACTTCCCATTCTGTGGTTGTACATGATACTATGGATATTTTTAAGTGGATAAGAGAATGAATTCTAATGCCAAGAACTTGGGGGAAACATTAACATTTTATTTAATCTTTTATTTTTAAGCTTTTTAAATTGTTAATGAATAAAACTGTACCCAAACCAAGTAAACTATTATTCTTCACTTCTTGTGGAACCATTTAAAGAAATTTGTGAAAAATCCCACCCTTGACTTTACAATCTCAGGGAAACAGGGTTAACTATTCAGTAAACTTTCAGGTTTTTCCCTGCATGTATCCACCCATCAAAATAATAATAGTAATAATAATAATAATAATAATAATAATAATAATAAGGAGTTGGGGGATAATTGTTCATAGATTTGTTTCTTTGTTTTATAAAACCTGTGATGGCAGAACTTTTCATCGGAGGACCCACCAAGTACTACCTTTATTGTCTTGAATGTTGGATAGAGGTCCTTACTTTTTAAAAAACGAAATATGACCATGTTATTATAGTCTGTATCATGCTTTTTCAATTTAATTATGTGTCAAAAATGTCTTTCCAGGCATTGTTTATAAAAATCTACCCAGTCTTACTTTGTATTATAAGGGCATATAATTTTATAGAATGGAAGTATTATAATTTAACCATTTGCTTACTGGCAAATATTTAATATGTTTCATATTTTCTGTCCTTTAAGAAAATCTTTATACATACATCAACTTTATTACTGATCCTGAATATTTTGTTATATCATTTTGGGACATTTATATTTTTTTTTTAACTAATTGACAAATTCTTCTGTTAGATAGAATCTTCTTTTTTTGTAAAAGTTTTTGGTATGTTGGATATGTTTATTTTCTCTCAGTCTTCCATTTGTTTTTTGACTTTGTGTATGCTCTTTTCTTTTAGTTTTTTTTTTTGTGTGTGTGTGTGTGTGTGTGTAAACATTTTCCTTTTTGACTCCTTGGATTTTAACTTACTTAAGAAATACTATCTACTCTAAGTCTATAAACATCAGCTCTACATAAATAGCAACATTTTAGTTTCATTATTCTAAATGTACTTCTTAATTCCTAATATTGATTTGATTATAGCACTGACTTGACTCAGATTCTAGTTAAATAGTAAATTAAAATTTAATTCAAACACGTAGAGAATAATAAATAGCTGGGACAATAAATAGCTGAGATTTAAAAAGAAAAAATAATTCAGCCAAACCCAAACCTGATTACGTTTCTTGATTAAAAATAATGATAATAAATAAATAAATTAGTGGGGGACAGTGCTGGGAGCCATTAGCCAGACTGCGGCAGGACAGAAGGCAGGACCTGTGACATATATTGTCTCCATAAGTTTTTCATTTAGAAAAAAATTCATATTGGCTTCTTCAAGGTAAATACAGTCCACTGAGTTGAAAATTGTCTGATGGGCCATAAACAAAAGAAATAGTAATAGCATTAATATACCCAACCCTAGGGAAGAAGAAACAAATATCACACTAAGATTGGTCATAGACCCATATTCACAATGTTCTCATATTGATATAGAAGGAAGAAAGAAAATAATATAATCATTACTTTCAAAATGTCACTAAACTGAAAAATGTGCTCCCCACATCTGGAAGTACTATACCAAAGACTCTGAAGGATAGAAACATAAGAGGATGTCTGAGTAAGATTTGAGTTTGAGCCAATTTATAGCCATTTCTCCATCCATGTAGCAGTTAGTTCAGTCAAACCACACTATGTCAACCACTTTGAAATAGAACATAGACAAACTCATTCAGTTTAAGACAGTAAATAGAGAGCCAGGTGCTCTAAAAAGAAGATGATAGAGATATTTACAACAGAACAGAAAGGAAGTTCCTACTCCTATAACTCCTACTCCCAAGCAGTGAAAGATGCTCTAAAATCTGCCAGTATCTGAAAGTTATGATAGAAAAACAATTAATAAAATATAAACCAACAATGATAATTAAAGGCAACTGTTTTAGCTGAAATTGTCAAAGAAGCTTAATAAAGTATTAACATTAAATTCACAATACCATTTTAGTGTATACAAAATGCTTTTGCAGTGTCATTTGATTAATACCCAGAGGTAGTCAGGAAAACCATGATTAATAGATCCATTTTCTTCTTGAAGCTAAATAGGATCAAGGATATTGCCAAATGTAGGTAGTTACTTTGCTGTAGATTTGCTGTTGCTTCTAGAACAACTTAAACCTTGTAAAAGAATTCAGAGATGTGCAATCAGATTTGACATATATAAAGATTATAACTCACAAACTCTTTTTTAAAGAAAAGTAGACTGTATCTTTGTGAGACAAGTATTTTCCCCATACACCATAGATACCAAATGCATTCTTAGGCCTCAAATCTACATATTTAGTTCTTTGCTCTCCTTCTTTCCATCCATGCTTTCTCCTGACTTGTCCCTGCCCATGAATCTGTTCTTAAACATATGGAAAGCAACTCAAGGGAGTAAGAGCAGTTAAGTGCATGGATCACAAAACAGTCTTTCTGGAGAAAACCTCAACTTCTCATTCATGATAGCAGTGGGAAATAACCGTGACCTAGGAGTTTCTTAATTAGTTATGAGATTTACTTTAATGTTTTCGTGCTACTCACATGGTAATGTCCATTCTCCACGTGGGCTTTGTACTAGTTAGTACACAAGGTAGTTTGTAAGATGGCCCCCTTCTGATAGTGAGGATGAAGCATTTCATCAGAGGATGTTATTCATAAGTTAAGACACTCTTGTCAGGATACCTGGTAGTTGTTTGTTTCCTTTTAACAACTCTTGCTTATCACTGTGTAAATATAGCACAAACATGTGTGCACATGCATGTGTGATTAGTTTTTCTAAGCAGGCAACTCAATCTGATTTCAGCCAGATACATTACTTGAACAGCCAAGTTAAATGTTTCTTAAATATAAGTTAAAATGACTATGTGCAACAATACTGCGTTGCTAAGACAGATCAAATGACCTCATCAAAAATGTTTGAGAAGGTGTCAAACTTATCCATGTTAAATTTTAAAATTTAACTGTGAAAAGCTCTCTGGCTAACCATCTGTTTATCTAGTACCTCCTATATATAATCAAGTTTTTTTTTTTCAAACAGGAACTCTTACATTGACAGAGTAGATGAGTCCAAATATTTGGTTTAATAGTTCTTCACTTTAATTTATCAAATAAAATTAATCTTTCAATTGAAATGAGGTTTACATTTGTCTGTTTGATCTACAATATTTTTGAAGGATATTCATAATATTTTGTACACTACAAAAAGCATATCTACTTTTATTTGTATTCAAGCAGCTGTCCTATGTGTACATACAATCATAGATGAGAAATGTTTTAACAGGCATATCATCACTAGTTTCTTTTTTTTTTTCCTCCAGTGATAAGGACCAAACTCATGACTTCACACATACCAAGCAAGTATTATACCACTGAACTACATCCCCAGCCCCAGCTCTAAATTTTGCTGGATTTTAATCTTATTTATAAAAGGGAACAAATCTTTAAAAGCAGTCATACTCCAGAAATATTTTAATTCAAAATGCATTGGGTATTCATGATTCCATTATTGCAACTAAATTTTTGGAAAATTATATACTCCCACAATAATATTTCAGGGTCATTCAACTTAAATTAGAAATTTTGCAGGATTGTATAATGAGAAGGCTATTAGACAGACAAAGCAAGTGAAGAGCAGGCTGGGGCTGGGGCTTAGTGGTAGAGTAGTTGCCTTGCATGCATAAGGCCTTGGGTGTTTAATCTCCAGCATGACAAAAAAAGTGTGGAGGGTTATTGAGAAAAATGTGGTTAGGACTACTTACTAATGCTAATTAGTAAAGGGCATTAAGGAAGCAGGATAATTTGTGTTCAATGCATCGTCATTTCATATTATTCTCCTTTCTATCATCTGTTGTAAATATACACACACAGACCTGCTTTTACATAAAATATTCATATTTTAAAGAAAAATATTTGGGTGATTAAAATACTTGAGAACCCGGTCAATTTTTACTAGTCAAGTAATTTTTTTTTTTTTGTGGTACTGGGGATTGAATCCATAGATTGGCACATGCAAGGCAAATGCTCTTTCACTGAACTACATCCCAAGCTCACTGATAAGCTAATTCTTGAGTACTGATATTACAGTATCTTTTGCATCAAATGAGTAGTCCAAACATGATTTAGAAGTTAGTCTGTGATTTATTTTCTTACATCAAATTATGTACTTATAATAAATTAATCATATTTTTTCATAAATTTCCAACACAATAACATATCTGGATCTATAAAACCTATTTGTGTAAATATAACATACAAGTTTCTACTTAAAAATAATTTGCTTCCAGGATTATTTGACAGCTTTTAATGATCATGAACACCCAGAAAATGTTTATAGTCATAATTAACTTATCAGAGAAAAAAAATTTTTGAGGTATAAATTACTTATTTTATATTTGTCTAGTTCAAGTTCAGTATTTAAGTATTACCGTGCACATAGAGTCTCTTCGTTGTCAGGAGATGGCGCTGTGGGTTTTAAATCACAAAGCTAAAATTCCCAAATCAGTTGAATTTTTAGTTTGGTTCTTTCTCCATTTCATGCACACCGGGCAAGTCCTAAGAGAGTTCACCTTTTTTGTTAGAATAATTTTAACTTCTAAAAAATTTTCGAATGTTTTTCTTCATTCTATGAAGATAAGTTTCCAGGAGAGAGACAAGTGTAACACAAATAAATATGTTACATTAGCCCATAGAGAAGGCAACTAAATGCTGGACTATGTCCCAAGCAACGAAGTGAATTTTTTCATAAACTCTATTCACTAATTTTGCACTATGTTTACCTCATACCTAACACCGTTCTCTGGGCTTTCAGCAGTGACTGGCAGGCTTTAAGTGACTCACTTGCCATACAGAACAACTAGCAAAGTCATCAAAATTGGGAGTCTAGGCGGGAACCAAGCGAGCCTTTTGCTGCGAGCTTGGAATCCGTCTTAGCGCAGGCGCTTAAAAAAGAAAAAAAATCTGTTTCTTAGGGGCTGAGGGTTCCTATTTAATGTCTCTTCTAACTAATTGTCGCTAAACAGCAGCAAGGATCAACTTCTTCTCTTTAAAATACATTAACAAAAGGAAATTGTTATTGAACTTTACATCAACAAGTTCCAACTTTTCCCCTGTGGAAGTCCTTGGAATTGCCAAGCACCTCGGAGCAGTGGTAAGGCTGGGACCCTTGGCTCACTGCCAGGAACGTTCCATCTGGGGCTAGTCTCCTGGCCCCTACATCCTGATTGCCTTCCTCTTTATCATACCCTCCATACCACCCCCCCCCCCCCATATGCATAGACCAGTCTTTCTTTTGTAGTGAGCTTTACAGGACTTACAAGTAGGATGGGAAAATATGACAAAATAAAGCTGAAAAATTGACCTCGAGAATGAGATCGGCTTGATTCTTTCCATCACCAGGTAAATCCACGCTCCTAAACCTGGCAGGGGCTCAGGATGATGAACCCCAGACCCAGCTGCCTCAGACCCTCAAGTTTTAAGCTGACCCAGGAGCCACCAGACTGTGCAGAGTGGGCAAGGCAAAGGCAACTTCAAAGTCAACGTTCCTCTGACTGGGCTTTGAGGGCGACCAAGAGTGCCTGGGCCTCCAGCCGTGTGGGAGCGCCCCCATTATCGCGTTGGACACCGCAGGAGAGGCCTCGGAAACCGTACCACCAGCTGGGGAGGTTTCTCTCAGAGGATCTCTCCCGGATCTCAGACATTATTAGTCAGACTGGACCTTTTCTGCTATACTTTTTCAGCCAGAAGACAATCCCCACCGCTCTCGGAGAATTCGCTTTTTCAGAGCATCCCCCAATCTAAAGTTGAAGTTATTTCTGCCAAACTTTGTTTTTATTTTTTAAAGTGTTCTGAAATAGAAAAATTGAGACACACGCACACAAAGTTCTCCTTCTCAGCCACACATAGCTACCCAAATTCAGGCTTCTCCTGTAAACTAGATCAGCAATAGACTGTCTATCAGAGCTGTAGAAATAACAAAGAGGAACTCCTGTTTGGGGGATTTCAAGATAGTTTTTGTTCTGCTCTAATTTTATTTGGGACCCTATTTCAAATTTCAAGAAAATATTAGGATGATCACTAGGAAAGTTGATTATAACCTAAAATCTTCTTTGGTCTTCACCTTAATTTTCTAATTACAATGCTGCGCTGTTTGATGAATATTTTAGAATCCTTTCAAAGCCGCAGGTGTGTTTCTTTCCGCAGTAACAAAACTGTATTCGTCTTTACTCAACGTCCTCTAGTGTATGTATATTTGCTATCCAGCACTCGACCAAAAATGCTGATGTGTTCGCCAACTGGCCTCAGTGAGTCAATCAATCCAGTTGGGTGTTCCCCCAAGTGAGTGATCAGAGCTGCCCCACCCTGCTGCGGGCAAAGAGGAGGAATTTTTCACATCTCCTATCCTTTGACTACTTCAGTATTGCATTACTTCGCAGTGCTCCTCTCTGAAACTGTAGAGTCAGTATTTCCCTTCTGATGCTCCACTTTAAGGGGTCATCTATGGGCCAGGAGATTTCGCTGTGGGTGATTTCTTACCCTCATTGCCCTTGCAACAAGGCTTTTATTTAGACTTTCCTTTTGTCACCTTTCCAACTTGCCAATTCTCTCCGTAGCCCTGGCTCTTTCCCCAGTTCTTGAGGGAACAAAGTTCAAGCGCACGCATTTCTCGATTTCCTGCGGCCAGGGGGCACTAAGTGAGCAGCTGAGGTCACCCCCTCCTTGGAGCCTGAAACCCGCTTGCGGGATCCCACCCAAATGAGGAGAGGGAGCTGAGACAGTGACTCAGAGTTGGCGACGATTAAACCAGGTAACGAGACACCGGGCAGATGTGTTTTCATTGCCCTGTAAGATAAATGCAGTGTTAAGTGCCTGACAACTTCCCAGAAGCAATCAGCAAAAGTTTACGAGTGCATAAACCTCAAAGACCATTCCCCGGCGGTTGTTATAAGGACCGCTTTTAGAGCTTCTATAAATTCTCTCGCCGTTTCCCAAAGCAAAGTTTCTAGTGACTATTAAGCAGCCACCTCCTCCGAGGAGACTAGGGGGATTTTCTTGAACCGCAAAAGAAAGAGGATTTTGCCTTCTACTGAGTGAAATAAAGTTGCGCAAAAGTTTGTTCCAGAAGTTTGGGAAGAGGAAGGTGGTGCTGGGAAGTCGTGGAGGTGGGATCCGGGAAGGGACAATAGATGCCTTTGGGTGTAGAGCTACTAGATTCTTGCGAAAAAAGCAAGATCCGGTGAGGGTCCGGGGTCTAACACCCGCACGCAGCGCCTTTCCCACACTTGGGCTCTGCAGAGTACAGGACCGCAAGGCACCTACCGCTAAGACTGCGCTATCACCACGCCCGGGAACGGTTGACCCTACGCGCTTCAAGTGGCCACTGCGAGACCCACATGAATCCAGGCGTCCAGAGCAAAGTTTTGGACCACAGGAAAGGGCAGGCTGAATGGACATTTAAGTCAGACATCAGGGGACGTGTAGCCACCCCACCCAAAGCCTTAAAGGTGTTAGCTTCCGTCATTCTATAAGTAGCCCGAGAACTTTGAGATGTTAGGATTCTAGGCAAACACGATCCACCTATGTTTATAGAGAAACTTCGTTTATGATCCCAGTGAAAACAAAGCTAATTGAAAAAACAATAACAGTAGCGTGTTTTAGCTTCCTAAAGGGAGAGGTTAACAGCTGCTAGCGCCGGGGGAGGGAATGAGGGAGGCCAGCCCTGAGCTTGAGACCGCCCTGCACGTAAACAAGCCTTTAGGTCCCCAGCGAGACACGTGGCCAGGCTCAAGCCTTCACAGGCGTGGGTTTGGGCCAGGCAATAGAGCCTCCAGCAGTCCGAAGGCTTTCTCAGCCTCTGAGTTCCAGTACATCCGAAGGAGCTTAGGTAACCAAGGACTGAGTGGATCTAAGCAGGGGGCTGTGTTTCTGTCCCTGGAAGATGAGATCTCAAGCAATTATTTTGTAAAGATAGCGCTGGCTGGGCCCTTTTTCATCCTTTCCAGGTGAAAATGCAGACATTTTTGTGTCACCCTCACCCTTCCATTATGAAATAAGGCTCCCAACTGTTCTGATATTACCATTCAAAAACAGGTTCTGTGGTGAACCTCATTTGTGAATCTATTACAGAGATTAATAGATTATTTCTCCTTTTTCAACTAATTCTCAGTGGGGAAATTTAACCATATGGTAAGGAGAGAATTAGAATTTCATCACATTAGAGCAAAATGTAATGAAAAGAGTCCAACACCTGGGGCCAACTCTGAAAGCCACAATTAAAAGGTTTTTAATGAAACCAGAGAAACCCAAAACTGCACAGCCTTCAGTAATTCTGCCACATAAGAAAGAATTATTGGAGGTGTTGGGAAATATTGTTTTTACTTATGTCATAAGGATGAAAACCGACTGCTCAATACCATGTGCTCCTAAAGGCTCAGCTCTGAAGCAAGAGGACCCAGTGTACCATTTCCCATCCGGAGAGAAGCACTTGTTTTCACAGTTCTTCCCTTAACTCACCCTCCAAGAACAACCTAGACAGATCCAGATGTCCCTGAACAGTTAACCTAGATGTGGCAGTTCCAGTTCCGGTTAAATAAATATGCACAAGTGCCCACACTTAGTGTGTGAGAGGATCTAACTCTTAGTATTGACTCTTGTAAAGCAACTGGATTTTAATCTTGAGGAAAGTTTGAGACACCAGTTTCTTCCTGTTTAGAAAATAGTGTGTTTTATAGTTACCATCACCACATCAGTTATTTGGGTATCCTTGTATAAGCACACCGGCTACCCCTTCCTTAAAAAAAAAAAAAAATCAAATGAGCTGCATATAATCAATTTTATTCTTCGTTTTGCTTTTTTAATTTTTTTCAATCCGGGTAGGAACTGGGCAGTGGAGGGGTGTGGAAAAAAGGAAGAGTGTTGGGGGGTGGGGAGGACGATTGCTTTGCTCTCTTACTAGCTGAAAATCTAGAGCGAATTTTGGACAAGCCTGCTGGGACACCACCTTCCCCCTGGAAAGTCCCATTTCCAAATCCAGACCTGAGACATCCTATGAACAGGGGTGGAGTATAATTCTCGCCTGAAAGGGTAATTTAGCACAAGCTGAAACAGCAGTGGTGAGGGAAGGGCAGTGGGGGTGGGGTGCGGTGGGTGGGGGCGTCTGCTTTCCTTGGGACTCCCAGGCTTCTCAGCCGATCTACAATTTGCTGAAGGAGCAAAGAACATCCTCGGCTCTAAGTAGGGCTTTTAGTGTGCTCATTGATGAGTGAAAGTCGCCACACATGTCAAGCTAAAGGCAGTTGTTGGGTTACTAACAGGACCCAGCGCCTTGCAAACATATGCGCTAAGCTGTGTATACAGATGGCAGGCAGAATAATGGAGCAGGCGCCTTTTATAAAGCTCTAGCTGCTGCCTGTCTTCAGACCTGGGAAATGAAACTATTCAGACTCGCGGCCAGATAGCGCCTGCGATTGTTTGTTACCGTTTTAATCCTATTAATTAAAACGTTAACCTGATTGGGTAGAAAGCGCTGTCCCAACAGGCGAGTCTTCTTCATAATAACCTACTCAGAGATAATGATGTAAAAGACTCCCCCGTCTGTGGCGGCGGCTGGTTGATGGGTCCGGAAATCTCTTGAAGGTGAATCCAAGCAAGATAAACGGTGCGGAGAGGAGGCGCGGGGCTGGGCTCAGAGCGGCGGCGGCGGCGGCGGCGGCTCCACTCCCTCTGCTCCCACCCTCCCACCATGCGGGGCCGCGGCCCATGGTGAGCCCCAGCAGCCAGCACCATCGGCTGGAGACGAAAAAGAAAAAGAAGAGGAGGCGGCGAGCGCGGGGGAAGGCGAAAAAGAAAAAGAAAGAAGGGGAGAGGGCTGCCGGCAACACCGGGACCGACGCGCGCACCAGCTCCGGAGCCCGGCTCGCGCGCGTCTGTGGGGCCGCCTGACTCCGGAGCCGAGGCGGCGGCAGCGGGTGCGGAGGGCCCGAGCTGCACGCCGGCACCGGACCATGGAGCGCGGGCTGCACCTCGGCGCGGCGGCCGCGGGTGAAGACGACCTCTTCCTTCACAAGAGCCTGAGCGCCTCCACCGCCAAGCGCTTGGAGGCGGCTTTCCGCTCCACGCCCCCGGGCATGGACCTGTCCCTAGCGCCGCCGCCTCGGGAACGCCCGGCGTCCTCCTCCTCGTCGCCCCTAGGCTGCTTCGAGCCGGCTGACCCCGAGGGGGCAGGGCTGCTGCTGCCGCCGCCTGGAGGAGGTGGTGGAGGTGCGGGAGGTGGCGGCGGCGGGGTGAGTGTCCCCGGGCTGCTCGTGGGCTCAGCCGGCGTTGGGGGCGACCCTAGCTTAAGCAGCCTGCCGGCTGGGGCCGCCCTATGCCTCAAATACGGCGAGAGCGCGAGCCGCGGCTCGATGGCCGAGAGCAGCGGCGGAGAGCAGAGCCCCGACGACGACAGCGACGGCCGCTGCGAGCTGGTGCTGCGGGCCGGAGGCACCGATCCGCGGGCATCCCCAGGCGCCGGAGGTGGCAGCTCCAAGGCGGCAGAGGGCTGCTCCAACGCCCACCTCCACGGAGGCGCCAGTGTCCCCCCGGGGGGCCCTGGTGGCGGCGGGGGTAGCAGCAGCGGTGGCGGTGGCGGCGGCAGCAGCAGCAGCAGCAAGAAATCCAAAGAGCAAAAAGCACTGCGGCTCAATATCAACGCCCGGGAGCGCCGGAGGATGCACGACCTGAACGACGCGCTGGACGAGCTGCGTGCGGTGATCCCCTACGCGCACAGCCCCTCAGTGCGGAAGCTGTCCAAGATCGCCACGCTACTGCTAGCCAAGAACTATATCCTCATGCAGGCTCAGGCCCTGGAAGAGATGAGGCGCCTCGTCGCCTACCTCAATCAGGGCCAGGCCATCTCGGCCGCCTCCCTACCCAGCTCCGCGGCGGCGGCAGCGGCAGCCGCTGCTCTGCACCCAGCACTCGGCGCCTACGAGCAAGCGGCTGGCTACCCGTTTAGCGCTGGGCTACCCCCAGCCGCCTCCTGCCCGGAGAAGTGCGCCCTGTTCAACAGCGTCTCCTCCAGCCTCTGCAAACAGTGCACGGAGAAGCCTTAAACACACCCCCGAAAAACACAAGACCGACCCCAAAGCTAGAGGAAAGCGAAAAGCTGCTCCCCACCCCTTTTATTTTGGTCCTCTCGTAGTTGTGAAACACTTGCTGAGCAAACAAAGCAGAGGCAAGAACTGAGAAGTATCAGAGACAAACGGGACTTTTAGCCTTGACATGCCCAGAATCTCGGTCTTTGGGGTGGGGAGGGAGGGAGGAGGGAGGTGGAGTTGGGATGGAGTATGGATGTCTATTTTTTTTTTTTTTTCTCAGAAAAGTGGCAACTTTGGTGGCAGCCTAGACCTTAAGGAAGCAAAGTCTTCCTTAAAGGTGAAAAATAAGTTGAGAAATAGTGCTTGGTTATTAAGCGTTGAGAATATTGAATGGCAAAATACTAATCCTACTAATAATTGTGAATTTGGCTAGTGCTGAAGGGGAGAGAAGGAGTCCAGGCTTGGGAGACATGTGGAACGGAATATTCATTCAGACATATCAGAAAGGGCACTTGAAAATAAATTTTGATTCTGAGCCAGGAGAAAAACTTGAAATGTAGACTTATTTAAGTGGGGGGAAAACAGAGAGAGACATGTTGCTATGAAAGACTTGTATTTTTTATTGTCTCTGAACTTTAATCCTGTGAAAATGCTCAAAGTTCTGGCGAGAGTGATATAAAAGCAAACTGACTGTGGCTGAAAGAATTGCATTTAAAAATATTTATGTGCACCTTGTTACTTTCTACTCTGCAATGATGTATTAACAATTCATGGTATTTATTTGTTATTCTTCAATGACCCTTCCACATCAACAGTATTTATCATGTGTTAAGGTCATGGGTCTTATGTGCAGATTTTTTTAATGCCTTTAAAATTCTGTTTTATAGATTAACTTATACTGTGTGCCAAGTGTTAAAAGGTTTATTTGCCAACAAGTATGAAGAGAAATATTGATGTATCTGAGCTGCTTAGGTTTATGAAAGGTCACCTGGATATTTTCAGTTGCATCATCCCTGTATTTAAATTGAGCTTTAATAAATTGCTTCAGTCCAAAAATTACAGGAAAGGTGTATTCTTAATTGATGAATGAATTGATCTCTTTTTTTGAAAGGGGACTTATTTGCATTCCAAAAGGGGAAAAAAAAACATCACAGCAATAGATCCTATAAGTAAAGACATACTAAGCAAATATTTTTTTCCAGGCTATGCTGTGCTTTTTTTTTTTTTTAAGAGGTCTAATTTAATTGCTTTTAAAATATATGTACATATATAAGTTATTTTATCTGTGGAAAATTATTTAAGTTTAAAGACTGGTTTGTTTTGTCTATGGTGTGAAATCCTTTGTTATTTTTCTAAAAAAAAAAAAATTAAAAGAAATAAAATAAAACTAAGGAAAAGCAAGAAGCTATTTACCCAAAGTGAGCTTTCAGTTTTAGTTTGCATGGCTGTTTGCCTGCATTTCCATCCTATGAAAATCAAAAAAAAAAAAAAAATCTTTTTTTTCTTTTTCTTCTTCTTCTTCTTCTTTTTTTTAAATGGAGTCCTGTTATTTTCCACTCCTTGAAGATAAAACAAATTCAGTTTGTCAGGTTGGATGGTGAGTTGGGAGCTGTGATGGATCTATCTGTTGGTGGGTTTGGATGTGTAAAGAATAATATATATTAAATAGGTCAATCAGAATATGACAGCTATGTATGACCATTTGTATGTGTATCTATGTCAGAAAGAATCTTTATTAAAATATTTTGATCAAACATTTTATTATGCTGTGCTTTGTGGAAGGAGCAACACCTCTCTTCTGTGTTACTTTTTGCTTGAAAGGTAACAGAACAGAAAGGAGTTTCAGAGAAGGTGGAACTAAAATTTTGGCAGGAATGCACAATTAGGAATAGTCCTAGTTTACTTGTTTACTTGTTAAAAGGACAATTGCTAGGCCTGGCCATGCAAAGAGAGGTGAATGGGGCCAGTGGTGGAACCCAGAAGAGGTCCAGAGCTCCTGGCTGCTGGAATGAAGTCAGAAGGCCATGCTTTCCCTGGAATTCTTTTCCACTTGAATGACATTGATAACCTTACCAGAGCCCACCAAAGTGGGTGAAGTTTCTAAAGAGTTTTTATTCAAAATTTCTACTTCCAAATACTTGAAAGCCAAGGAAAAAGAGATGGATTTAGATTTTCTGAACAATGAATCTTAATGTGGTTTTCCACTTTTGTGTGTGTGTGTTAAAAGAGTCAATTGGCTAGGTTGAATTACACGTGTCAACAAATGCCCATAGAGATTCAGAGCTTACTGTAGGTGTTGCTGGTTAAAGAGATTTTTTTTTTTTTTTTTTTTTTTTTTTTTTTTATATTTGGATTGGGTTGGACCTGTATGCTACTGAAGGTTGAAGGATAATCTTGTATTTGGACCTCTATACTGCTCTCAAATGTAGAAGGTGTAATTTGTATTGTAGTGGAGGTTATAGAGTTGGTGGTGATGGTGGTGGTGATATGGTGTTAAGAAGTCATGTTGTTTCCTCTGTAGCCAGTAATGTTAAATGCATTTTTGTCTGTGTAGCCTCAGCTCATAAAGATATCCCTAAATGCCATCAAACTTAGTGGGGGGTGAGGGAGGATATTTTCTGCTCCACTTGCCATCAAAGAAGATTAATCAGAACCTGTAACTTTTCAGAAAACATAACAGCAAAGGGCCTTGAAGCTGGAGCCCTCCCAGTCTGGGAGTGGGGGTAGAGAGAGGGAAGAGAACAGGGCAGCCCCCAGGCAGGAGAAGAACGTCTCTTAGCATTTACCAGACAAAGCCTGGGTGCATCTAATTATGATTATTAAAACAATTTCCATGACGATGTCTAATATTATGTTAATTTGAAAACAACTGTGTATGAAAACTGTCGACTATAATACCTAAATTCATTTAATGAAACACATCGTTAAGGCAATTAAACCTCCTGGATGTGATTAAGAAACATAATTACGACACTGTTCTGCGCCATAATTGGGTGTCTTTAATCAAGGGGTAAAGTGATCAGCAACACAGCCATTAGTTTGTATTGTTCTGGCCCTGCTGTCCATCATTCTGATTAGGAATTAACCACAGCCACCACCAGTCGGATTTTTTTTTTCCTTTTGCATATTAACATTGTAGGGGACACATTTGCTGCAAGATTTACTGCTTAATATTTCTCATTATTAAAAGGCCTCCTTGAAATACTTCCTCTACAACCTCTGTACTGTTCGACTATTATTAGGAATTGGGCAGAATAACAAATCTTGAAATTCAGAAGGAAAAAAAAAAAGAAATACTTACCCTTTAATCACTCAGCCTCCAGGTTTAGTCCTGAAGAGACTTGAAATGGATGGGGGTGGGAGCAAGAGAGGTAATTTGAAAATACCTTGAAATGTCAGATGAATAAGCAACTATTAAATGTACCTGAATTAATGGTGTTTATTTCATTTTAATAATTTCAGACAAATCAACCTTCTTTCTATACCTAAGAGTTTCAGCATGTGGTTGTAGGAATAATGTGGGACATCTGAAAGAACAGAAGGTCTTCCAATTTACTTATGTGGCTCTCCCTACCCTAACCCCAAACTTTTCAAAATTTATGCTGCAGCAGTTTTTGGAGAAAAACGGTGGTTGGAGTGAGAACATTTTCACCCTCCCGACAAAACACATGAGGCCGCATTTCTTCTGAGGTTTGAGCCCTGAATTTCCGCTTGATCTGGAGAGTTTGGGCCATACATCTCTGGGCTGGGCCCCAGATGTGAGCATAGCTTGGGCAGCTGGATCAAGACTGGGTGACTGAACACCAGGGGGGCCAGTGTGTTCTTGACGAAGTGCCCTTGGGCCAGAGCAGGCAGTCAAGCCCTTAAGACTGTGGAGAGTGGCAGAGCATAGAGGTTCGCTGGGGAGACTGCTCTGGCACCCACGGCGCCTGGGGACACTTCTACCAGGCGCACCTCGCAGGGCCAATCCCTCAGTTTGGGTGCCTTAGGGAACTAGGAGTGGGCAGATGAATCCCAGGGAAAACTTAAGTTTCACTTGGCTTTATAGACCCACTTTGAGTCTCTGGTCAGCTTGACACTGGACACAGAAGCTGCAGCTTTTCATTTACCCAGGACCAACAAATGATCATCTTCAGAAAGCTCTCTAGTTACCCCTCCTCCGCTCTTCGAGTGGTGCGTGTGTGTGTGTGTGCGCGCGCGCCCGTGTGCGCGCTTTGCAGTGCGCTCTGGACTGCAACTGGCAACCCCTCCAAGACCCTGTTTTACACCGAAATTCTTCTTCTCGTCGCCCCACTACCCATCCTCACGGTCGACAGTCCCCTAGGGAAGACCGAGTCTCACGGAGTTTCCTTTTTCCACGCACTCTTGGTCACTGCCGCCAGAACCGAACCTTTCTATGCGACCCCGACCCTGCAATCGCTCCAGGAAGTGGCATTGACTTTTCCAATGTAATGACTTATGAAAGATATAATCATGTGTTAAATTGAATCCTCCGTTTAACTGTTAATGGTGTGCTCTGGGCACATTTACGTATTAGATGCTATGGTAACTAATTACCACTAGGAAAAAGGATAATACACTTCCCAGACTTTGAAAAATAATGATGGGAGTTCACTTCCCGGCTCGCAGCACATTGTGGCGGCTCTGCCCGGCGGAGCGAGGGAAGAGAGTGGAGATCCGAAAGTGTGCTCCTGGAACGCGGGAGGTAATGAATCCTGGTCAGACGAGGCTTCTCAAGTCAAACCTTTAATGAAAATGAGATTCAGCTGGGGAAGTGGAGGGCGGGTGTGGGGCGCCAACTACACAAAGATGCCTCTACACCAAATTTAACTGCAAAACCTTAACATCAGAAACAATCGAGTTTTCTTTTTATTAAAATGCCGATCAGACTAAATTATCCACGTGCCAAGAAACTTTATATCAATGAAAAATTTTTGTTGTTGTTTTGTGGGCAAAATAATCCAGCCTGTCTCCTGTGAGCTCTGCGTTGGCATTTGTAACTCGAAAGTCCCAGTATTTGCCAAGCCAAGTGAGCTGCAGGTTGATTTAAACGGAGCCTTTTAAATCAAACTTCAGGCACAGTATGAAGGAAAATCAGGAGACAACAACTTCAGTTGAAGAGTAGAAACAGCTTTCGGGGTGACAGTCTTTTTCGCCGATCCCTATCTATGGCTCTTCCCCTCTCTCCGTGGGTTTACTAGAACCACGGTGCTGTGCGGAATAACCATGAACTTGTTGGGTCCCAGGATCTGGGCAAGTGTTTGTGCTTGGCACCCGGCCGGGCTGGAGGAGGGAGACAGCGGCCTTCAAGTGGGCCTGCTAGCCCCGAGTAGCAGATAAACTGAAAGATGCCCACCACAGGCGTGCCCATCACACTGTTTTTCGCTCTGCGACTCTAATAGACCAGATCTGCGGCCGCAGGGCACCCCTTCTTCCTAGGCTTCCCTTAGGCTGGAATTTCGGGCCACCTCTTGCTGGCGCAATTGCTGCCCACCCTATAAGTTCCTTGAACAAAACGCGAACTTGAGGGGGGCTCTGCCTAGAACTTTTTACCGGTATTATTATTACGATCAGGCTGTTCTCTGAACCCCGCATCAGGGTGGGTTCAAGCACACCTGTCAGGTTTCTAAAGAGCAGGCGCTGCCACTCCAGACCTGGAAGTTCTGCTGAAGTGCTCCAGGTTAAAACCCCCAAACAACTCTTGATCTCCCACACGGCAGGAAATACTCTTTGCTGGTCTTCCCTGAGGTTTGATTTAGGTTAAATTCAGACACTTTTTCTAACTTACTAGCCTTAATATGATCCAGAAGAGTTTTCTGTGCTGTTGCAAAATAATCAGGTACCCTTGAATGTGTGTGTGTGTGTGTGTGTGTGTGTGTGTGTGAGAGAGAGAGAGAGAGAGAGAGAGAGAGAGAGAGAGAGAGAGAGACTCACTTTTCTTTGCTTCCCTTCTTCAGTGTTCCCTAATTTGGGCAATACAGTAACAGATTAGAGAACTCTGGAAGAGAAATTACTGGGTTGGGAAGGTTAGACTGCAAAAAGAAAGAGAAATTTTACAGTTACCCCTTCTCCCCCTTGCTACTTAGATGATGGACAAACCTATCTTACAAGTCACCAGGATGCTTTGATGAGGAGTTGAATTTAATTATGCACAATGTGATATCATTCTCCTTCCAAGCTTGGGAAAGAGTTAATTCTTTCCCAAAGACCATAGTTGCCCTTGTCTTCTCAACCTGATTCAGAGATGCAATAAAATATGAAGCAAATTTATGATCTGTTTCAAGCATTTTATTGCTGTATTTTTAAATTCATATATGCACATATAAGAACTATGATCTGTGAATAATTTGAAATGCTATAGTAGAATGATACATTTCAGATAAAACATAACCATATCTTTATATAATTGTCTCAAATTAAAATAAAAAAGAAAAATAGATTTCTAATGTGGACCAAACTGAAAAACTAATGACAGCCATAAACTGCTAACCAACCATAAATTAACATCTTCATCAAATGCTAAAATGGTATCAGTGGTTATATAAAGCAATTATTATTTCTCCTTATAAGTTTTAGAATAAAGTTCAGGGATATTTAAAGGATCCATTATTTACAAATGTTTCTCAATCTTAGAGATTTCATTTTTTATTAGGAGGATGGTCACAACTCAAATCTGCTGTTAATAGAGGTGTTTAGAGATGAGAATTTAAACATAAAAAATGTTTCATGACCTAATCTCATTTTATACATTTATTCTGCTTTGGGAATTACTAAAGAATTTCAAGCAAGGATTTTTCTGTTGAGTATCCTCATCTACTCTTTAAAAAGAGAAGATAAATAGTACCTTCTTCTGTGAGAGACTCTGATTATGTACCTAAATAGTTAAAACATTAAATCATGCATTGCCGATTCAAGTAAGTGCAGCTATATTTGCCATGTACGGTTTCTTTGCAGAATTATGGTCAAAATTCAGATGCTACTCTGAGCCTATGCCCTTCATTTGAGAGGAAAAGACATGTATTTATTGAATTCCGATGAATCAGGGAGTGGGGCCAATACATACATACCTGGGTCTTGGAGAAGCATCAGGCATACATTTAAAGTATAGGTTTCTCAAAAGGGTTTTTTTTTTTTTTTTTTAAATCTATAATTATTCAACAAATTAATCTCTTTGAACAACTTAGAAAATTGTTTTTTTTTTATGAAAGCAAAACTAATTATTCGAACTATGGAGGATATGGGTGGCACACATCCTCACTTTATCTCTGTTACTCAGGTGTTATTTGTTGCCCTACAAGATAGTTATGGTCAATTATCTTTGAAAGTCAAGGATTTATGAAGATCTTAAACTTGTTAAGTCCTGGAATCTTTCCTTAGTTTTAACTTTTTGTCAATATTGTTTCATCTTCTCTAAAGATGAAAAGTTTTTATAACTTTTCTGTAAATATAAATTTGTTAAAGGTTTTAAAAAATGAGCATCTAATTGTACAACATGGAGAAAGTATTACTACATGTATACTATTAACTTCATCAAAAATTTAAAAGTGATTTCAAATACTTTTAAAAATATTCCATCTAAGGTATAAAACAAAGACACTTATAAAACTTTATACTGCTTAATTCTTAGAATTGTGGGATTGAAGCACTTTTCATTTAAAAAAATTAACAATAAAGCAAAATGTTTTTGTTATTTATCAGTAATATGATATATATTTTATGTTAACTACAATGGCTAGCTCTTAGAAGTAAAAGTTATTTGGAGTATGTGTTCCCTTATAAGCAAATAAAATCTACAACTAGTGCATGCTTCCTACTTACAGATGTTTAAATTTGACTCAATAATGAATCACTAGATAGTAATACCTTTACCTGTTATTTCCATTTCTCTAGTTTTCGTATAAGCACAAATTGCTGTAGGAGATATAAAAATGCTTCAAGATTTTATCTCTAAATATGTATTTTCTGTGTAGTCTGCAAAATGTCACCTCTCACCTTATAAAAATCAACACATGTAGGAGTTGAGAACATAAACTATACTTTAATTAATAATAATAAACAACATCAAATTCTTTTTTTAAAATCCAGCACAACTATCAGTATTTTGCATCTATATCTTGAATAAAAAAAGCACATCACTCACATGATCATGACTAAATCCAGAAAGTTCTGCAAATTTTTATTTATTGTTTTATTAAGTAAAATTGAAAGTAAAGATAATGACTTCACAGATTGCCCACTTAATGGGCAATTTACCCTTGTTGATAAATAAATAATATTGAAGTGATTACTTCAAATGAATAGGAGGACCTTCCAGCAGAGATTAGCTCCTGTTACCTGCTAACAGAAGCACCTTCTAACAGAACTCTCACTGTGTGATGTGAGTTCAAATAAAATGTTAGTGACTCACACAAATGTTCTTTAGAAAAGTCAAGTATCCCAGTGAAATACTATAGGTACAGTTGCTAAAAGAGCCACATTTCATTATTTCACATTCACGTTTTCATCAACTGTATTGTATTACACACTTTATGATTTGCATTTCAGTTTTATGAATAAATTGAATACTGTCCAAATATCACTCAGCTTTATTCATTATCTGTGATAAAGTGAAGAAAACTGCAGAAGACAAAAAGATCACATCTAATGAGATCTCCCATTTTCTGTTGTTTTTGTATGTCTCTTTCTCCACAGAATAATACTGAGTATTAAGAAAGGTAGCTCAGCCAGCTAAAAATAAACATTATGAAACTTGTAATATTTTTTTGGATCTGTTTTTACCTCACATATAAACAACAATGTTAAAATACAATGAAAAATATTCTGACTATAAAATGCATTTTAAAGACAGCAGCATCATTTTCCAAATAATTTGCTATTTGTAATAAAATCTTCTGTCACTCAATTTATTCCTAGTAGGGAAATAAGGAGACATAATCATTAATCTGTGAGTCAAAAGTTGATTTATTGAATTTCTGTTGTAAATAAAAGAACACTAAATATTACATTTGCAAAATAATTGTATTTCTTGCTTAACATTTTAAGTTTACTTTCCTATGATCCACACATATGCCATTTTAAAAATCAAAAGATAATAGTAAACAAATATATCAGGACTATTGCTTTTTATAATTTACAGCACTTTTCTAAAAAACATTTAAAAACATAGCCATGGCCAAATTATCACCTATTTAAGACTGCTGAATTGGTTTTTTTCACCAATTATATTTAACATACCCTAGAAAGTAATATAAACAAAATAAACGTTTAAGCTAAAATGTTCAAACCTCAATGATCAATGATTTAGAATTACACTCTGCAGTAGAGTAAGTAATAATTGCTTTAGATAAATACTACTGTTTTATGAGACTGCTCATTTTAATTTAAAATAATGCTATAGGGAATGCAATCTTAGCATGCTTTTTCTTAATTGAGTATGTGAATATGAATACCTAATAATGCAGTTCAAGTAAAAAAATAGTTTGGCAAATTTAACACGTTAAAAAAGTGCACATTTTAAGGGCATGAGATCCTTAGTTAAATAATTATTGACATTCTTTCATACTGAGATCAAAAACCTTGATAAACTTTGTGCTTTAGTCTTTGATGGGTTTTAAGACTCCACTGTTAAATTAGAAGATGCTTAATGGAAATATTACTAAAATCATTTTTTAAATAAAATAAGCACAAATAATCATGTAAATTTTGAGCATGGAAGTTCCTTTGCCTTAGACACATGACTCAAAACTTAATGACAAAATGGATGTGATAGGATGAATTGTGCCAGGGAAGATAAAACCAAGGAGACCAAAGTTCACACATACTTTCCCTATCAGCAATCCTGAGTTAGTGATAAATGGCTTTAAGAAAAAAATCCTTCAAGGCATTTACCTTCCTCTAACCAGATGACGGCTTCATTATTATTGGTCAGTGATATAAAATGATAACTTGATTATTATTTATTTCCTTTAAAACTTAGGTGAAGCTGTAAAAATAAAAAGATGGATTTTTATAATATATAAAATAATTTCAAAACCTTTTGGAGCCTCACTGGCCATTTGGTTTTGTTCATAGGATCACAATATCAATTGGATAATTGAATGCATAGTGTCATATCTAGAATAGAGGAAGTGCCCAATGCTTGATTGAATAGATGAATAATGAATTAATTAATGACCAGAAAATTATTCCCTCTACCATAATGATTTTTAAAAGGCACAACATTTTTAAGTATCTCTGTTAAAGTTTGTAATCGTATATAGCATTGTATTTTTCAAAATAAGTTCATGCATATAACTATGCTTAAATTGTTGCAATTAAACCAAGATGTCAAAAGGTCTAATTATTATTTTTTTTTGCTAATGAGAATACTGAAGTAATGAGAGGCAAAGTAACTTGTTGACGATAACAAACTAATTATGACACAACTAGAATCCAAGTCTTTTGCTTATTTCTTCATGACATTTTTTTTCTATTCATAATCACTTTAGTAACCGGATTTAAATCTATCATATGACTCTCTTGCTTTGTTTTGGTTCTACTGTCCATTCCTTTTATATAATCTTTTCTCTGCCATCTTGAGTTTTACTTTCTATTCTAAATTCCTGTATGCACTTCTAAATTCCTTTATACACTTCTATATATTAAGTAGAAATTAGAATGCAATTTTTTTTTTTGTATTTCCTCTGCTACAACATCATGGAAGTATACTACTAAGTTGAATTCAAGAATATGGAAGTTTCAGGAAACAAAAAATATGAAGGTTTCCACTTCAGGACAGATGGTGGACTAGATGTTCTAGTACAATAGTACAAAGTGGATGAAATATGCTTTGAGGCAGGTAGGAGATAAAGTCCAGGGCTGGAGCTGGGCTCAAGTGTGTGTGTGTGTGTGTGTGTGTGTGTGTGTGTAATTCAAGACTCTGCAGAGCCAACACACTTAGTAGGTGAACAGAAAAATACTTTTCAGAGCAAGACTGTGGATATATTTGCCTGTCTCAGCCTTGTGTCTGGGTGAAACGAACAAGCAAATGTCTCTTCTGTCTATTCCTAATCATGGGGTTACATTCTACCTGACTTAGGGCTAGAATTCACAACACCTGTGTCATGCCTCGCCTCCTCCCAAATTCTCAAGCTGAAAATTTCAATCGATCTGAGTTTGATGGTAACATCAGCATTGGGACAAAAGCAATAACACATTTTCTCTGGAGGAATAAACTTTAAAAACTTGGGTCTTAAAATAAACATTTCCAGAGATAAAATTCCAAGGAACATGAGCTTGGTATTTAAGCTATCCCAAGTAAGTTAAAGAAAAATAAACTAGAGAATCAAACACACAAAACACCAATGAATTGGCAATATTAGATACAGAATACAAAGTATGTTTTCTTAATATAGTTAAAAGAAATGAAAGAGCATTGAGTATATGATGAAAGAACAAGGTATTATGAAATAAAGAACAAAAGAGAATTATCAGACTGGAAAAATGTAACTATTAAACTTAGTAAAGGCAATGGAATGGAGAACTTAAAGGTTTACAACTGGACTCAAAATCAACCGTGGAGACCCCACAGATGGGGAAGGGACAGATGGATCTAAGGATAGAGCAAACAAATTTGGAATGTCTTGGGGAGAGTGCAGACTGTCACAGACTAAATGTGTGTGTGAGGTGGGCCAGTTGGAGAAGAGTTTGTAGAAGCCCAGAGCTGAGGGTTGCTGGGCATAGTAGGAGGACGGGGCGAGAGAGTTTTGAAGTTCTGCTTTGGCATCTCTCCCACATTAATTGTCTCACTGAACACAGGATCAATCACTGAGTGAACACATCATTAAAATATAGTGAGTGCAATCGGGGGAGGAGGCTGCAGCAGAAAGATTTTGAGTTCATGATCAGCCTCAGCAACTTAGTGAGACCCTGTCTCAAAAAATAAAAAGGGCTGGGGATGTGGCTTAGTGGCAAGACTTGGGTTCAATCCCCAGTATCAAAATGAAACAAAGCGAAACACAATGAGTGTACTTTATGGAATGCTATGGTGCACTTAACTGCAATAGAGTAAATGTGAAAATATTTTTGAAAACACAAGCCTTTATACAAAAGTTGAGAAGGATATGATTTATAGAGAATATATTTATGTAAGTTAAAAATATGCCCAAGATATTTACAAATATAAAAGTATACACATCAAAAGGTACACACTAAACACTTTAGAATGCTTGTCTGAGATGAGGGAGGTATGATAAAATGGAATAAATAAAGCCAGAAGGGTGTTGCTTAGACCGACTATAATTGTATACCATGAACTAAAGAGTGTAAGAAGTATGATTACCCAAACTTGTAAACCTGAGGTTTAATATATAAAAGAAGAAACAAACTCAATATATGGGTTAACGAGCAGATTAGATATACTATATGGAAAAGAAACTAGAAATATAAAGAAATTATCTCAAATGTGAGAGACGAAAAATGTGGGGAGAAAAGGCTACACAACCTAGAAGATACAGTGAGAAGATGTAGTATAGCATCTGAGAGGGGTGATCAAGAGAGGATGGCCGAGTAATCCTTCCTACATGAAATACCTCCTTCTCATATTCAAGAAGCAGCATGAGACATGAAAGAGGCTAAGAACATCAAAAGCAAACAGAAGAAGTCCAAGTGGTCATAGTTAAGCAGTGAGCCATTGAGTAACCGTTAACCCCTCAAAAACAAGAACAGAAGCCGCAGGAACATGCGACATCTTCAAAGTTCTATGAGGAAATTACTATCAGTTTATGTTTGTGCATCCAGCAACACCAACAACTTTTCAAGAATGAGGACATTTAGCAATCCCACTTCTGGCTGTTTACTCTGCAGATCTGAAATCAGTTTGTTGAAGAGAGATCTGTACTCCTATATTCACTGCAGCACTACTGACAATAGCCAAGACAGGGAATCACCCTATGGATACATCAAAAGACAAACAGATAAAGAGCATATATAGTATTTTATCATGTACAATGAGGTATATGCACATGCTAAAATACTATTCAGCCTTAAAAAAGAAGGAAATCCTGGCATTTGTGAGAACATGGATGAAAGTGAAGAACCTTATGCTAAGTGAAATAAAGCCAGGCATAGAAAGACAAATACCACATGTTCTCACTTATATAGAGAATCTAAAATAATCAAACTCACAGAAGCAGAGAATAGAATTGTAGCTACAGAGGCTGAGGGTGGGGAGAATGGGGAGACAATGGTCAAAGGCTGCAAAATCTCAGCTAGTGGGAATACTTTTTCTTTTTGAAATCTATTGCACAGTGTGATAAATATAGTTAATAAAAGAGTATCTCATATGTTTCAAAATTGCTAAGAGAATACAATACAAATATTCTTAGTACAAAAAATTGTTGAGTATCTGAGGTAATGGATATGTTATCTGTCTTGATTTAATTATCCTATGTTGTATTCAAAGTCGTAACATCATTTTGTATCCCATAAACTTACACAGTTACAAATGGTCATTTTCAAGAAAATAAGAAAAAAAGAATAAGGGTGAAAATAAACACATCCTCATCCAAGCAAAACCAAACTTCATGGCATTAGATTTTCAATAAAGAAACATTCAGAGCATGTAATTATAAAAGGAGAAAATGTTAGATAATCATGTTTGTTTATTAAGTATAACAAGCATTTTATTTTATTTAAAAATAAATTTCTTATTTAAAAATAGAAAATTTATGAACTAGTGGATTTTATAATTAATGCAGCATGAATTAACTGAGCTTAATTACCTGTATTGACTGTTTATACATTGGTTCATTCTTTAGGTCAAATGTCAACTACTTGGTAATCTGATATTAGAAATCTTTGAATTGATGAGATGATGTTGCATTGTGCCATGAAATTATACTGCATTATATAATGTTATAATTTAAAAGATTACAAGTAAAAAAAGTGAGATGTCAAGAACAAATACTAGTATTTAGTTTCTCTGTTTCTGTAATTAAGAAAAGTTCATTGCAATGTTGGCATAGCCCCTGGAGTTTATACAAAGGCCAAATGCTGCAATAATGCTGTAATGATTTCAACATTTGTGCCTATAAAAAACCTAATACTAATGTCTAGGGCAATTTCTGAATATAAAATAGGTTTTGTGTTTTCTTATACATTTAATCTTATCAGTATCTAACTTGAACATGAGAGATCTTACATAACAGGGAATTTTGTTCTATTGAGACATAGTATACAAAGTAATAAAAGAGCATTTATGGATGATTAAATATTGAAGTGAAGTTGAAGCATTTAATCTACTGCAAAACTCATTTAATGCAAACGTACCCTGGCAATATAGATATTATTGATATTACACTTGAAGGGAACATTTTCATCCAGTGTAGCTCATGGAAATTTAATTTCCTTGTTCTCTGAGAATTTGGAATTTGTTAGACTGTGTCCATTTCCAGTACAATTTTTCAGTGGAACATAAAATGTACTCTTACATATTAGCAAATAAGTTAAGTGATTAAAAAAAAAAAAAACCCACACTGCCAAACTAGGTGCTGTGAAGGTAAACTCACTATAACAGGTGAAAATCACAATAAGTAAAAAGTAAAAACAAGCTATTTTGAACTTATCACGAAGTTGATTTTGATGTCCATTTTATGATATCATTCTGTTTTATTTTTTGATAGACTTTGCAATCAAACACAAACTGGACCAATCTCAGATCAAATATAAATTGGTACTTCTTAAATAAACATAGCAATTACATTTGCAGAAATTAAACAAACAGATAAGCTTAGGATGTTTAGGTTCATTTAGATAGATTTCTTTTTTTTTTTTGGTTTCTCTAAGATTTTGCCCTGTACCTAAATAAAACATCAGATTCTGGATGCTGAACACCAATCATTAAGCGGCTGTGGTCTAGTCCGATAGGCTTTTTGTCAATTATCTCTAAATCAAAATAAGTTACAAATACAATCAACAATAGTTTTATTTCAATAACTGCCAAATATCGACCTGGACATTTGCTGGTACCAAATCCAAACGGCATTATGAAAAACTTCAGTTTTTTGCCTCCTTTGAAAAAGGTGGTTTTCTTCTTACCATCTTCAATAAAACGATCAAATCTAAACTCCTATAAAGAACAAAACACAATGTCAAAATTAAAATTTTACATGAAATAGTTTGATTTCAGGTCCACAAAATTACTAGCTTTTCCTGCCTCTTTTAAAAGATTCTTTCAATCAGCAACACCAGAAAGTAAAACTTGATTATGTACAAATCATTCATGAATTTCAAAAACAAAACAAAGCCCAAAACTCATATGCTCCTAGGAAATTACTTCCCCATAGTCAAGTGAAGTCCAAACACCATATGATTTCTCTTCCCTATTCACATTTTCTCCTAATGTCTTAGTCAGTCTTCTGTTGCAATTGCAGAATATCTGAGAATAAATAATTTATAAAGAAAAGAGGTTTATTTTGTTTCATGATTCTGGAGACTGAGAAGTTCAAGAGCATGGTGCTGATAAAGGTCTTGTGCTGCTTCATTTCATGGTGGAAAGCAGAAGGGCAACTGGGCAAATTTGGAAGAGGTAGGCTCACTTTATAATAACCCACTGTTTTAAAAAAATATTTTGTAGTTATAGATGGACAGAATGCTTTTATTTTATTTGTTTATTTTTATGTGGTGCTAAGGATTGAACCCATGCTCACACATGCTAGGCAAGCACTCTGCCACTGAGCTACAGCCCCAGCCCTAATAACCCAATTTTGAGGTAGCCAGTCCAGTCAGTTCCAAGAAAGGCCTTAATCCCTCTTAAGGATACCTCTTATGATCCCCACTGCCAAGATGGCAGACTTCAACATGACGTTTGGAGGCGGACAAACCATATTCAAGCCATAGCACCTAAACTGAGCTTTGTAAGTGTAGAAGCTATATCTCTATTTTTTTCTCTAAGGTGGGTATTGACATATTGGGTCTTGACATATTGGCCCTTGATATACCAATTTTGGGTAGGAGACAGCTGTAGCACTGTCATTGTTACCAAGGAATAAGGAATCCTAGTAGTCACAGAAGCAACGTAACTGTGGATCCCTAATTTTCTTTTTCCTTATCCCTTCCCAATCAGCTACTGATGAATGAGAACTATGAGTTTTGGATCCAGTGTTTATGTTTCAATTAAATAAATTTAAAATAATAAGATTCAGATAAAGGCTAGAAAGAACCTAAGCCACAAAAATCAATTTTGCTTGTTTTTTGATGTTTAAGGAAATTTGTCCTGTGAAATTTCTACTTCAGTGAAATCTCTTTGGATTAACTCTAGGGTGGCAGACAGTTCTGGTATATTTAATAAATATATTATTTGCTACAGAAAATTATGAGACTGTTTAATCTAGAGTGTTTGGGCTCACCATCTTAATTTTTCCATGCTACCAAAGGGGTATGGTTCAATCCTCACTTGAGTTTTTTTAGAGAGGACTGAATGACCTTATTTCAGCCCATGGTGAATTAAACCATTGATTAAATTAAGTCTTGTGACCTGCATGAAAATGACCATGTAGTTCCTGTAGTTGGTGCTCATTAATATTCGACCTGTTTTGGCACACAAGTTTGATATAAACTACATGACAGCAAATGCAAAGAAGTAGGTCAAATAAAAGGCATTTTAGATTCTGGTGAAAACTCTATAACACATGGATGGATTCTGAGTCCATCACAGATGATCTTATTTTTCTCACTCAATGGTAGTGTGGTTAACATCAATGAATCATTTCCTTTCATGGCATTGAGTTTACCCTCATCTACCTAGAACACTTATTTGAGCTAGAAAAATTGGGGGTAGTTTCTAGTCTCCTTCAATTTGCATATGCAGTAATAATGACAAAATCCATCAGAATTTTAATAATTGTTTTATTTCCTGACATGCCAATTCTGGGATGTATCCAAGTAGGATCTAAACCAAAATATCTGTTCATTCCTGAAGGAAGAACAGTCTGTGTTGACATACACTGTTACTGGAGACACTACTTATGGAATAAACTCTGCTGGTGAACTTCTAGGGACCAGGCATGCTTGCCTGGACTTAGTCCTGGTGCCTCCTGCTGACCAGTTTGAGAAGACTAGCACTCTTCCCCAGAGCTCCCCAGGGAAGTGAACTTTGCTATGAAATGATCCGTTCAAAACTAAACATAATATGTGTTAATGCAAAAGGAAACCTTAGCATAGGTTATCACTACAGTGTCCTGATATCACAAATAAACCAGAAACCATCATGGTTTTTCAGGTTCTTTGTGAAAATCATCGTGCTGCCCTCTGAGAGGCCACAGTGCCCATGACTTTCAGTGAGTATTCATAATCAATTTCCTCTAGCCTCTAGTCAATCATTAATGCCACTCCTCTAGTTTTCTGTTCCCTTCTATTTCATTTCCTCATAATAAACATCTTGGAAATTTCTATTTTGTTGTTTATTCTGTAAAACTAAAATATAAATGACCAAGGTCTTTTACTCGGTGATTATCATCACATGGATATAGATATGTTTCTGAGTTAAAATTTATTTTCAGTTTGTTCCACTACTTACACATGGAGAACCTAACAGAAACTAATTTTAGAAAGGACTTTGCTAGGGATACAGTTTGGTTTTTAGCCAAAAGGAGAAAGGATATTATAATCGCACTCCTGAGATTTTGGGGTCATAGTGACAGAAACATCGGGTTAAGAAGCATAAGATGGATCCATACATTTGGGTCCACTTAAACTTAGGATTCATCATGCTGACTTAAATCCTATGCACTGATCATACAAAGCTCAATACTTCATAATTAAAGAGGGTCAGTTAAAAGATGAGAATAGGGAAATAATTAGAAAAGGTGTAAGACACTGAAATTCCCCATTGCCCCTTTAACAGAGTCCCCAGTATCACTCATACAGAAGTATGAGGTTTATCTAGGCACCAATCTTGGTAATCACAATTCTCTGGCCTCTGTCTGGTTTGGGACAGGACGTGTGAACCAATCTGATCAGTGCTATGAGGGAAAAATCTGTAGGGACATCTAGGAGCATTCTTCTCTTGTAAAAAAAGAAAACCAGAAAAGAAATGGTTCATTATCCTTCTTTCTCAGGGCCTGGTGATTTGTGAACATGGTGTCTGGAACTGCCATAGCCATCCTGCCACTAGGCAAGGTGAAGCTAACTCGCAGAAGATGGCAGGGTCAAGAAACCCCAGGGCGGCGGAGCTGGGACACTGTCTTATTTATCTCTGTATTTTCAAAGTCTCTAACATCATGTTATTTTACACAGTCGAGGTTCCACATTTGTTTGTTAAATTAATGAACAAACACAGGAGAGTAAAGTTATATTTTAAAACCATATTGGAAAAACATGGACATTGAATAAGAAAAATCATCATATAGACAATGAGAAACAGGTAAATATTCAGTATTTCTAAGTAGTAGAAATGGTATACTATTGAAACACATGAAATCAAGATTGAATAGAAGATCCTATATTCTGAATAGAGGAGAATTGGTATACTCGTGACAGTGGAAGATTGCATAACATCCTAATTTGTGTTTTCCAAATACTGTGTTTAGTTCAGTTCAACAGATTTTTCCTCCCTCCCTCCCTCCCTTCCTCTCTCTCTCTCTCTCTCTCTCTCTCTCTCTCTCTCTCTCTCTCTCTCTCTCTCTCTTTGTTTTTAGCATTTCCTGTATAAGAAGCATTGAAGCTACAAAGATTTAAAACATGGTCCTGCTGAGGTAGGTAACCCATGATAGGCTCATGTCTTATATCCAATTTATAAGTTGGGTATAGCAATTGAAATTAGACAAAATAAATGACTTCATAGTAATAAACACAACCTGTCAGTGTTTTGAATGGATGACTAAGGGGCCACTGCTTTGCTGCCTTTAGTTATAGCCCTCATGAGGGGAAAGATGACAAAGTATGGAAGTTCCTTTTTATTTCCATGACTTGGGTTCAAGTCAGCTGTGAGATGCAGTCAGCTGCTGCCAACTTGTGATAGGTTGGTACACCTTTCCCAAACCCGTGTTTTGGGGTCTTCAAGTTGGTAACATGCAATCTACCATGGATGGTATTATTTACACCATGAAAATGGACAAACATTACAAATCAGAGCCTTTTAACACTTTGATATATAAGGACATAACTGGTTTCAATACTGTAGGTATGAAGTGCCAGTTTACTGGTAATGGAAGAAGCGTTGTCCACACAGAGGATCTGGCTGTGAGAACATGGTTGCATAATAAGGCTCGGCTCCTATACTGTGGACTCTTAGGCAAGGGCCAGGAGTGTTACCCTTTATGCCTATCACAATGCTTTTGAGTAGATGCTCAGTAGGTTTGCTTCCTTGAAGTTTATTGATGACACAATCTTTATTCCTTGTTGAAATACAGACAAACTTTATTAGGATTATTTCCTCATTTGTCATAACTGGTTTATTTTAAGAACATTAATAATAATAAAAATAAAATGGATACCACAATTCCTGTAGTGATTTTGAATTTTCTCAAGGGCTTTCAAATTCATTCATCATTTTCTTATGCCTACAACTCTGAGGAGTACATAGAGTAGAACTACACTAAGATAAACATGACCTTTCAACTTCAGAGCCTTTTGGGGGCATATTCCAAAGTATTTGGAATTCCACTGTCATTTTACCATGTTTCTTTACCTTTGGAGGCAGTGTGCTGATAATAAAGTACTCTTGTCTTAAATACTTGCTGCGTCTTTCTTATAGCCTAATAGTGTCATCGAGCCTTTATCCTTTAGCATTTCTAGGCCTGGAAATATGAATCAACAGATTTGGTCTTTTCCATAGCTCCAGTTCTGGATATCACTGCATTCTGACAGAAAAGAAATCATCACCATTTCTTTCTGATTATTTGATAAACAGTTACATGAGTTCTGGCTAGTAATAGATGTACATTTAGAGTAGCCCTCAGAAAAACTTAAAAAGCTATTCACTCCTAGCTAACTAATGGAGTATCTAGACTTTGTTGGATAGCATGTCCTCTAGAGAGAGAGAGAGAGACAGAGAGGAAGAGTCAAAGGGGTGTTATTTTGCTCTCACTCTCATTGTAAATTTCACTTGCCAATTTATTTTCCCGCACAGGCAAGATTCACTTGAATGCTCAACATAACAGTAAGCTAAGCAACCAATATTCAGGAAAAGAAAAATTCTTAACACAAAAGTTACATGCTGGCAGCTTATAGGCCAAATTAGGTCTTGAAATATCTTTTTCTTATCCCATATTATTTTAGACTTCAATTTTCCAAAGTCATTTTCTTTAAAAGAAAAAAAAAAAAAGAAGGATCAATATGATGTGCCCAAACTAGATCTAAAGGCTTGCAAGAATTGAGGGCTCATTCAGAAGTATCCACTGTTCCCACTGACATGCTTTACAGGGTCTCCTCTCACCATAGTTCTTACCACTCTCCAATTGTATTACTATGCTTATGAACAAGTCACTTCCCCCTCCCGCTGTCCTCAATTTTGGTACTGAGGATTTAACCCAGGGGCATTCTACCATTGAGCTACATCCCCACACCTTTTGTTTTTTATTTCAAGACAGGTTCTCACTAAGTTGTGTAGGGCCTCACTAAGTTGCTGAGGCTGGCCTTGAACTTGCAATCCTTGTGCCTCCTGAGTCGCTGGGGTTACAGGTGTACATCACTGTGTCCAGCACAAGTCAGTTCTTCATTTGATCTGTGCTTACTCCCAGTGTATATGTAAATGTGTGCTATCCTGATTTAAAGTTTTAACTGAAGTATACCTTCAGTGCATTTATGTATCCCATCATCCCCTTCATTATTTAGCTGACCATGGATGATGTCCTATGTTGGGGGGGACTGAAAGAAGTAACTGCCAAAATACTGCAGTATGCACCATAACAAAGCGGGCACATGCCACAGAGTGGGCAATGGCAAATTCTCTGGAATAATGTGGAAATCAGAAACATCATCAAAGAAGATGTGATTAAGGTTATTCTTGTGGAGTAACCTAAAGCTTGCTGGCGGACAGGGAGGGAGGGACACTTCATGAATACAGAAATGTGGGAATAAAAGCTCTAAAATGGTAAGGAAGACCTTGGCCTGTTTTGGAAAGCAACATTTTAGAGCCTTTGGGTCTCAGAAATTCTGAAGCCAAGACTAAGTGAGTTGGGAGAAGCTGTGTCTATTAATCTTCTCAGGCCTCTATGTCCTCCAAAGCAGCTACACCTGTATTCAGAGTTAGTCTTCCTAGTAGTTTTGGCCCAATAGCAATTGTCTGTTTTCTATATCTAAAACCTGGGCATCTCATTCAAAGTTTATAGCCTAGGCTGGTAGTGATGAATATACATCTCTCATGAGCTTGTGGCCCCGTGTTCTTAGTGAGGAATGGCCGTGGATAGGATTTTACAGAATTTTCTTTTTCTACTGTCAGTATGTGTTGTTTTGGGATGCTATGTGAAGATCTATAGCATCTTCTTCTTGCTATCTTAAGTTGTTACGAACCAAAGGAATAACTTTATATGTCTGATGGTGGTAGGTTTAGTAAATGTTTGTAGAATGAATGATAAGAACTGGACAATCATATTAAAGTGATTCTTAACTGTATCTTACTTAACTTTTTTTTTTCCTGTGCTAAGAATTATCAGCATTTCCAAAATTAATTTCAGGGTACTATGGCAAAAATTAGCTAGTTAATTTTAAAATCAGTTAGGCATTATTGGCTAATGTTCAATCTAGTAAAGAATAGACACTGCTCCTCAACTCAAGTTACAGCTACTTTAATGATGCTAAGTCAATATTCAAAATATTGCATTTTTGTTCTTCTATTGATTTAGTATGGGCTAAACCCTCATGATTACTATCAAGACTGGGCAGTTTATTATGTAACATTTGGTCATTGCCACTGTATTCCATAGGAGAAAATTTCTTAAAACACTTTCCTTTTTTTTTTTAAACTTTGGTTTTTAAATTCCTAAAGTTCTAAATTGAGGTCTTTTTTGTTTGTTTGTTTTATCACAGGGGTGAAGACTGGTAAAAACTGGGAGTACTATAAAGAATGATGCCAAAAAATTTAGTGGTAATCTGGTGAACATTTACTGAGTGTTTGTTGACAATTTTAATGTAGCAAACTTAATGACTAGAGGAATAATCACAATGTAAAATGAAAGTAGAAGCTAAGTGAAAAACTATAAATAGAAATGAAACTATTTTAATATTTAGAAACATTTTTCAGATACTAACTATGTGTTTGACTTATTTATTAAATATGTACTTGTGAGTGAAATTTTTTGATATTTACAAATGTGGAGATGAAGCTTGTTGTCCACAGAGTATTCATTTACTTGCTAATATTCTACAAGCTATTGGCGATCATCATTCACCTAATGCCTCTTTAGAAATGGGTGGAAATAATACATACATTCCCACACTAAGATATTTGCTATTGCTGATGAAATAAATGCAGATTATGTTACTATTATTTGAACTCTGATTTCTTTGTGTTAATTTCTAAAATTCAACAATACTATAATTCAGCCTAGCTGCAAAACATGTAACTTAGAAACTAGGATTTAAAAGTGACCCAGTTATGAAGTGCTCAAAAAGAGCACAGAAGTTCCCCTTTGGAAAAAAATAAAAAAGCATTGTATATACAAAAACAGCTACAACAACAATTACTTTCATGAAAAGCACAAAAAGAATATGACTGCCTTCAATTTGCATGCAGGTGGTGAATCTCTGAAGTGGTATTAAGGGATGAATCGGGTGGATTAATTTCCAGTCTTTGATATTCATTAACTCCAGCTTCAAAAAAAAAAAAAAATACAAGGAGATGACACAATTACCCTCAGAGCTTCACCAGTGAGCAGCAGCTTTAAAATCTCAAGTTCATAATGCCATACTAATTGATCAAGAAGGGGAATATACCTTTAGTGAAAAAGTACTTGGGCTTTACTATAACAATGATGGTATTAGTCTTTGGGAGAGTCGACTTTACTTTGCAAATACTTAGCAAAAGAGTCGTCATTATTTATTTGCTTTGCCACCTGTCAAGAGCTAGGCCCTGCATGGTTTTCAGTAATTCTCTGCCAAGCAGAACTTAATTTTGGCCTAAAGGTAATAGTGGCCAAGGTACAATATTCCATTTCATTTAAAGCAAATAATATTTAGTCTGATCACACTATTTCCAGTTGTAGATCACACAACCTTTCAAAGATGGATCCTTCAAAAACACTTTAGTAAAGAAACAAACTATCTTATTAGAAAGAAAAACACAAGTCATCAAGCTGTCTCAGATCTCTTCTGGAACAAAGTGGCAAGAGGAAGAGAGATCATGAAGAAGAGAGATGTTCTTGCACTAAGAAGAAGCGATGACTGGCTTGATGCTTATTTACCTCTGGAGCTTCAAAGATTTCAGGATCACCATGTAGGACTGGAGGAAAGAGGGCAATCAGGTCTCCCTTTCGCAGGCAGTAGTTGCCGTTCTCTGAACTGAGAGTGAAATCCTCTTGCACAAAACGAATGCTGCTGGAATACGAGTGTAGCCGCAAAACCTCAAGAATGATGCTATCTGAAGGAAACAGACAAAAGCTTACTGAAAAATTGCTGCTTTGAAAGGTGCTTTCACTTAGACAGTAACACTCAATAGCCGTGATTGAAAAGGGAAGGCATTTCTTCAACACATCCATTGAACACCAAGAGGGAGCCAATGGGGGCTGTGGATGGCAAGGGTCAGGAGTGGGGTGGCCTTGCCCCAACATAGCTGAGGGGGGTATTTCACAGGTAAGAGTCAGCAGTGCTATGTTCAGGCAGAAAGAATGTTAAGGGGATACACAGCATACCCTTGGAGAGTTAAATCATATTCTACTTACAATACACTCCTATTGGGTTATTTGACCAACCTAAAGCCAGGCTAAGCCATTTAATTACCATTTAGGCAGTGAATAGTAAAGTAATTGAGTAGTACTTTCTGAGACAGCTTAACACTTAATTTCTTTTATGCTAGCTGTAAATAAAATGTGAGTCAGCATTTGTTGGAAAAATTTCAAACAAAAATACTTTAATAAGATTCAGAAGAAAACCATATTTTCCACAGTATCCAGGGAGAATAACAGTCACCATCATCTCCTGGAAGATTCCAGAAGCCGAATGTCCTTGCTTTCCCAGTGGCCTTCACCTTTTGCTCCTAGCACGACAGATTTTATGGCTAATTTCCGGCAATTTATCCTGGCAGTTTGAGGAGGAATTCCTTTGGGAATAATATGCATAATTTGCATAAATCATTCTGATAGCATGCATATCAGCGTGTAGCTCCTGTCTAGGTCTGCATCTCTCCCTTCATAATCAAAACTGACTATGTTTCCACCAGCGTGAATGGGTCTTAGAATATAAAGCTTGATTCTTTCTAATCAGCAATGTGAAAAGAGCTCCAAATGGAGTTTTTTCCCCTTTCACATGATAACAAATGGTTGTGTTTATGACTTGCAATTTAGCAATCACACACACACACACACACACACACACACACACACACTCGAAGGCCAGTTTCTTATTGTTCAGCAAAACTCTGACACACTGAGTATCCAATTATTAGATTATTAAAGGCAGGACCATCAGGGAGGGCTTTCATCTGGCAAAAAATAAAAATAAGTGTTATTTCAGTAAAATTTCAATCTATGCACAGCCTGCAAAGGGATATGAAGTAGCTTTGGGTGCCTTCTCCCAGGAGGTTTTTCCTTAAGCATGCATTTGTCTAAAGAAATGAGGCTGCGGTCAGCTCTGTGTGGGCAGTGTGGTGATTCAATGTGACGTACAGTGAGGCTGTGCATATTCTCTTGGACTGCCTTCGTTATTATAATCAGGCAGAGTCAAATCGGTTTGCTGGTGATGAGGCCAGAAAAGAACTTTGGTTTTGGAACATGGACTCTACTGCAGATAGCCACAAGGCACCTGACACGACGGATTTCAGCTGGCAGGACACCAACAACCAACATTTCTATGGTGAAAAGCAAGGGTCGGCTTCCCATGTACTGCTGCTGGCCCTGTTGGACCAACAATAGCGTAGCATCATTTTAGCTTGTGGTGTGAAATGGTAGCTGACATATGTAGCAGTGCTGTTCACCCAACAAGTCCAGTAGGGGTGTGGGAAGAAGAAAAACAAAAGCAAAATAATGGTGGGGTGGCTGCTGTGACAGGGCAGGCATTTAACAGTCCAAATAACATGGTCACATCCGATTGGCCAGTATGCTCTCAGGGAACATGGCAGCTTGCGCCCACTGCAGTATCACAAATGACAATTGGGCAAGCATATCTTATGCAGAAGTTAATCACAATAATGGAGCTCAAAGTGTGGCTCAGCAGTCAGATCGTAAGTGACAAATCTGTTTTACCTTCCAGTACCAGTTATGTGTGCAAGACGAGGTTGGCTCTCGCTCTGAGCGATCATGCCGATAATCATTAGACGACAAAAGTAATGAGTTGCATTATTATCAGCAATGGAGAGTCAAGCTTACGGGGCTCTGCAGTACCACATACAGACACAAAAGCCAGCAGCTTTTCCACCAGCCCCAGCACAAATGCGGGCAGAGCTATATGTTGAGAAGAATGACAACTGCACAATAAAAAAAATTGCAGCCTCTACTTGTAGTTGTCATAGTTGAGCAGACACCAGCCAGTGCCACTGACAGACCAGCTGGGCCCTGGGAGGACTTCCATGCTACACCAGGAGGTACAGTAAATTATCCTGCACGGTAGAGCAACATCTGTTTCTGTGCTAGTGCCGAACAAACAAGGCAATTTAAAACATACCAAGGGATAACCAAGCAACAAATGAACATGACCCTCATTTTTTCCCCCTTCTCACACACGAGGTGCTAAACTTCATTGTGCAAGCATTCCATGAAAGAGAAGCCAGGTTTTTATTTGATAAGGTGTTGTCAGAGAGATTTTACATATTTCCAAAATGGAAAGAAAAAGCTTATAGTATTGTTATTCTTAGAATCTTCCCCCTTCTATCTTCATTTCTTTTATACCAAAGCTAGCACTCAGTTCTCAATTCGCTCTAGAATTTAAAAAAAAAAAAAAAACTTTTCATATACTTATAAATATTCAGTCTTTAAACCTAATTTGCTATACTTAGTTCACATGCCTTCAAGCATTTGTCTTCCAATTTCCACTGAATAAATGCGTACTAATGAGAACTAGAGCAAGCTGCTGAGGCAAAGCTGGGTGACTTGGGTCTGGCCTGCCACCAGCTTGTGATAGGCGGGCAAATTGAGTTAAAATGAAAAGTCTTGTCAGCTGAAATTCAACATGGTAGCCAAACAGCAAGCTGTCAATCATCCAGCCAAAACAAGGGACTGCAGGTAATAAAAGGTCATTGTGAATCATTAGTGTACTTGGCTTTCATATGGAAGTTAATTTTAATTAAACATGATCTCTCTCTGTAAATGTTTTATAAAACTTATTGTGCATAATGGATTGTTAATTTACACTAACATTTAGCAGGTAATAGGACCTTCTAATTATTAGAATGCATTGTAGAAAAATGGCTATCAAGAATGCAAATATTTGGGGGATAAAATTTACACCAGCCACTGCAAGGTGCTAACAATTACAAGTGTGATTGAGATAAGGCTGCCTGTGTATTATTAAGAACCGAGTTTACTGATTGGTAATGAATACACAAGGAAAGCGGATTACAAAAATTCCCACAACCAACTCAAAATTTTGGGTCTGTGCTACCTCCTTTACCTGGCTAGCAAAGACTTGTTTCTCTTATCAGGATATAAAACTATTCGGATGAAGTGTCCCTTCTAAGCAAAGAGCTGAGGACGTTTTACAATATAGCTGGAGGAAAATAGAAAATGAAAGGATATGCTGGCAGAAAAAGGCACATATACTTTCTCTTTTGCTCTCAGTTCTCAACTCTGGCTGGAATAATTGACAAATGACTCTCATCTGCAGATTTAAAGTACTAAAGCAGATCATGACAATCAATAATGCATGTTACAATGCAAATGCAGATAAGCACATCCGGGTTTCTGCCTCACACTTAGGCCATGTCTGTATACGTGGAATGAATGTACTGTGACATGGCCAGGCTGTTAATTTGGGTCATCTTAATGATCGGTGCGGGCTGGCATGCCATCTGATTAGCCATGGTGATCACCGGATAGCAGTGATGGCTGGAGTGAAATGAACAGTCAGGCCTTGCTGAAGTCACTGGGGCTGAACACTTAGGCGGTCTTAAAGAGATGGTGGATGGGAAAGGGGAAAGGAAGGGTGGATATGAATACACTCTGTTCCAGAAGGTGTGTTGAAATGGAGTGAGGCTCAAGATATGTGTGTATCTGTGTGCACGAGTGTCTTGACATAACCTCTTCCAGGCAGATGAGGAGGTAAAAAAGAAATTGTGATAACTGATCATAAATTTAAAGCAAAATCACAATTTCTTGGCTCAACAATTGTGTATTTGAATAAAGTTAAAAGTAAGTCTGAGCTGGTATGAAGTTCTACCTTCCTGTGTGTTGCAGACACAAATTTGGGTTTACTGCTAAAATACATAAATGTAAATTCAACATTCATATATTCAACAAATATTTATTAAGTTCCTACTCTGCTCAGAGCACTGAGCCACTGTTGCTGGTGAGAGGGACAGCAATATGGATCTGACCTTCATGCACACAGCATATAGGGAAGAGTGCTCTTGAGATTCTACATAAGACACTATAAAATTTCCTTTTAAATTCATTTTAATTGATAGATGAAATTTGTATTTATTTATGGCATACAATGTGATGTTTAAAAATATGTATGCACTGGGGAGTGGCTAAACTGACCTAATTAACATATGTATTACCTCATATACTTATCACTTATTTGTGATGAGAACACTTAAACTCTATTCTGTTGGCAATTTGATATTGTGCAAATTCTGATTGTATAACTCCAGTGATGACATCCTGAAAGCCCATTTTAGTGAAAAGTTATGCTTCACATTGAAGTGAAATTTTCTTCCCTTTAATTTGCCTTTCCCTTCATACCTTTATAAAACATAGGTAGAAAAGTCTAATTCCTCTTCCACATAACAACCCTTTAAAAATGTGTCAAGACAACTCTCATGCCATTTTCTAATTGTGTAAAGACAACTATCATGCAGTTCTCTAATTGTGTGTCAGAGATGATATGGTAGTCAGTCTTTTGATGCGCTGGATGAGTTCAATTAGCCAATGTGCCTCTTAAAATGTGGCAGAACTGGATGTACTATTTCAGTTGGAAAAGTAGAGAGGAATTCTTCTGTGTCCTAAACACCAAACGTTTACTGAAATTCCATGGGAGTGGAAGAGGAACAGACTTTGAAATAATCTTCACTGGCTTGTTTTAAGCTTTCTGATATCCCAAGTTATCTGAAGTCCGGGCTGCCCATTAGAGTCACCTGGGATTGTTTAAAATAAATACTCCATCCCTGCCAATAGACTCAGAACCACTGCATTAACTAAAACCTTGAAATTACTGGTTTTGAAAGTTGGCTGTGCGTTTGAATCATATCAGGATTTTACAAGGTCATCAGCCCTCACCCCAAAACAATGAAATCAGAATTTCTGGGGGCAGGACCAGGACAACTAATTTTTGAAGAAGATGATTCCAATGATCAATCAAGGACAAGAATCATGGCTTTGCATTGGTTTCTTCAAAGCCATACATTTCCTTATCACATTCTTTTGCAATTTCATTTTAGATCTACATACAACAATCTGCTACTTTAATTCTTATTAAAATTCCCCTCAAATTCTTTCAGCTTCTGTTCCCATCATTCACTATCTTATAAAATCTTTTTAGCTTTGTGCTACAATGAAAAATTATCTGATAAAGATCCAAATCAGTGTATTTTGTATTTTTGCTAATGCTTCTTTGTATTACCTATAAAAATCTCACTGCCTACACTGTTAAGTTTCTGAATGCATCCCTCAGTGGATGATGGCTTCCCTTCTCTCCAGCCTAGAAGATCCTGACTTAAAGTAAAATTTATACCCTGTCAATCTTCCTATAAAAAGAGATGATCTTCAGCAAATGTCACAATTGTCTAACTTAGGTAAACTTTTAATTTTTTAAGTATACAAGTATTTTATAATACTGAATGAGCCTTTCAAAACAATAGTCATAATTGGGATAAGCATACCACACAAGTGTAAGATGCTAATAATAAAGGAAACTCTGGGGAGGTATATAGGAACTCCTTCTACTGTCTAACTTTTCTGTAAATTTAAAAACATTCTAAAATGAAAAGCTTCTAATGGCAATCTCTAGCTCTGTCCTAACCCTCAAACCCTGCTGCATTTGAAAATGAGTAATACATATCTTGTAAAAAATAGAGCTCAAGATCTCTGGTCCATTTCTAGAGAAATTTTGTCTGAGGTTAACAGTGGTGATGGTCAGGCAATGAAGTCAAGTAGACTAGGCATCAGTTTCTGGATCTGCTCCTGTCTAGTTATATGATTTGGTTTGCCTAGATAATATCGTTGAACTATACTATCTAATAATTAAATAAAAATAGTAATACATGAGAATTAAGTAAGCTAAATACATGAGTTACTTAATGTATAGTGAATTATTAATATTATTAGTCTAGGGATGAAAGAAATATCATCTATATTTTCTTATCCTGAAGCTAAAAATTCAAGTAACTGTATAACAATTTGGCCCACATTTCCTGATCATATACACGTGCATATCATGGCTGGCTTCATAGAGTCAAGATACAAAGGATTCCTCTCCCCTCTCAGTTGGAACAATGAAAAGGATTCCAAGGGCTCTGGGATCAGACAGATCTGAGGAGAAAAATGTGGTCATGGTCGTGGTCAGAAAACCTAAGTGCAAATCCTTCCTCTCTCTTTTACCACCCCCCACTCCCTTAGGCAAGTTATTTAGACCCTGATAATTTTATCCTTTATTACAATAACGACAAAATAGCAGTGCCCATATTTACTCAGAGTATCTTGGTGAAGATCTCATGAAATAGGTCTATAAAATTACACTGAAATATTGAAATCATGTATACATTCACTATGATAATGTTTAATGATGATGATTATTTCTTATTAAAGGACCTTTACTTTTTCTAACTGATCTTTCATTTCTGGGTTCCTCTACCCTACTCACCCCAAATGCCCACAAGCAATGGGTTTAAATATCTTTAATAAAATTTTGATGGGGGAATCAGCTCAGGCTCATAATCCAAAGAATTATAATAATTTATGATCTCCTTTAAAAAAAAAAAGCCTGACAGGTTTAGCCTAGCTCTTGTTTTACAGCACCTTCTTTTATTCCAATATCCCTCAAAGAGACCACATTTGCAGCTTTGCTCAATTTCAGGATATATAATCAAACAAAATCAGGTGCCCACAATTTACCTGAGCTGTTGAGGAGTTATAATTCATTTTACCTTATGTGTTAACTAGAATTATTTTTGCTCTTTTTCCGGATGATGCATAGAAAAAGCATCCCTGTGGGGTAAGGCAGACCTGAATACGATGTCAGTTTGGATCTCAAGTAATTGAAGAGGAAGAAAACAATATCAACTCTGGACGGATGTCATAGAGGTTAAATATCATTTTGGTGATAATAATAGGTAACATTTATTGAATCTATACTGTGTTCCATTCAAGTGTTATTTATATCCATTTTTTCAGATAAACTATGAGATTATTTGCAATTATCAAGATTATTTGCTATCAATTTATCAAAATTTCAATTGTGAGATCTTTGCTTTCCTTGTGTTAATATTTTTCTTATCTTTACCTTTCAGGATCATCTTTTATCCTTTTCTTTTCCTGTATTTGAAACCTGGAGTTCTAAATACTACTTATACCCAGACTTTTTCTAATGAAAAACACTTAAAAAATTCTTACTTTCCTCACAGAGTTTTTCAACATCCATTCTTTCAGCATCTTTTCCTATTGAGATCTTGACACCAAGTAATAGTTATCTGAAACTTGTTGCATTTATTGTTAGTTTACATTTTATTTAGACTTGTAGAATTTTTTACTGAACATTGATAAATAAGAATTTTTAGTGAGGTCATGATAAGTGAGTACCCTTCATTTAATAAGATGGATAAATATAAAACAATATACTGTCATGTTTTCTTTGTATAAAAGAAAAGAGTAGAATGGTTTTGAAAAGCGATTCTCAAGATCATTGGAAAGAGCTGGGCATGGTGGTACAGGCCTGTAATCTCAGTGGCTTCTGAGGCTAAGGCAGGAGGATCACAAGATCAAAGTCAGCTTCAGCAACTTAGCAAGGCCCCAAGCAACTTAGAGAGACCCTGTTTCCAAAAACAAATAAATAAATAAATAAATATATAAAAATGGCTGGGGATGTGCCCCTGGGTTAAATCCCTGGTACCAAAAAAAGCACTGGAAAGAAAGCACTGATGTATCACACAGTTCATGCTCCTTTGTTAAAGAGCAATACTTGTGATCGACCTATGACTAAATGTAGGGGTCATCTGTTGTTTAACTGATTCATTAAAAATCTATTTCAATCTCATTAACCTTATATTTGTGAATAAAAAAAGTGTGAAAAAGTATCTCTTTTCTAGGTGATAATGCACTCCAATGTTTTAAAGTCTCATAATGAACAACACTGGTCTTTGCTGGTGACCAAGTTCACAATGAGCTTTGTAGCTGCTGAAGGCATAATGACCTTTGTACAGGTAGATCTCAACTCACTTGGAACTTTCGGTTGTCATTCACTGAGTGATGATGGTAGGGGAGCTATACATTTATGAGGGCTCCAAGTACGAAAGTGTCCAGGTCCATCTATTGAGTTAAAGGAACCCAAGTTACAACTGTAGAACTTGCAGTTTCTTCTGATCAAATAAATCCAAACATTTCTGTTTTAATACTATGGTTTAAAAATATTTTTTTTTGTTTCAATGACAAGGAATTGAGAACAAAAATAGAGTTGATGAGTTTCAACTGAATTTTTAAGAATTATTATTAGTACAGAAGACAGATACACATCCCCTGAAGTTTATTCGCATGACTTCCCTATATGTATCATCTTATTCATATGATGATATGGAAATTACTTGAACATACAGCCAATGCAATCTTAAAATTTTCAAGAAACCGTAAATCTTCTACCCAGAAATACAAATACAATGTATCCAAACAGAGATAACCACCCAGAATTTTACAAAAATGTTGTGCATTTCTGGCCAGTTTGCTTTCTGCCACTGCCTCTGACGGATCTCAGCCTGACCAGTGGGAAAAATTTCTACAACACTTGGGCCATTATTCTCAATGCCAACTGGTGGTCAACTATGATCAAGACTGGGAGGGCCTTTGTTCTCAGAAGTTACCCTTAAAGAACCTGGACGAATTTAAAAGATAAAAAGTTGAGGCCAATATATGCTAAAATACTGACCTGCATAGTCAAAGGAGTGAAGTGATACAGATATATAAATACTTGATTCTGCATTTGTCCAAAGGGACTTGGAATATTGTCACCTAAAAGGATATCAGAGAATGAAATGCTAATATGGAGGAATAACTCATTGATAAGGAGTTTAACTTTGAGAGTGTAAGTTCACTACATAATGATAATGAAGAGACTTCCCCAAACCTGTAAAGGTGAATGTGATCTTGCTGTGATCTAGAGCTCATATTACAGATGTATAGGTTGGGCTGAGGATATAGCTTCGTTGGTAGAGCGTTTGCTTTCCATGCACAAGACCCTGGGTTCAATCCCCAGCATGACAAACAACAACAACAACAACAACAAAAAAAACTAGATGTATAGTCCATGTAGAAAACAAAAAGAACTTTGACTTATGGACCCCAACTGTGTTTGAAATGGGTATTCTGTACATCTCATGAATTAGCAAATATTTTACAAAATAACAGTGTTTGACATGGGGCAGTTTGTAATTGTTTTTTTCTTCTTCTTTCCCTCCCTTCCTTCATTTTGTCCTCCCTGATTTTTTTAAAGTATGTTTTAATCATGAACCTACAGTAGAAAAGACATTTAGTACATTTTTGAGAACTACACACTTCTAGCTGTTTAAAATGTCCTAACCTGCGCCTGAAAATGTAGACACACCATTTTAAGAAAGAATAAATATGTTTTGTACACAAGTTGTCCTCTGAAATACTTTCTTTTTCAATCTCCAAATCCTTTTCTTGTCAAGATAGTGCAGCAGTGTTTGGAAAGAATTAGCACACCAACAGATGCTTAGAATCAAATGACTTAATAGGCATAAACTTTTTTTTTTTTTTCCAAATAATTGCAAAGCTTTGGTTTAGCCTTTTGCATACCTTGCATAGTTAATTACCTAGGCCTTAATGTTTACATGCAATGAGAGTATCTACAGCCATAAACTACATAATTTATAATTGATGTAAATGGCTGTTATTATGTCAATTAGGCAGCTGTGTCCTCCACCTCTTGGTAAACAGCTATGAGTGATAAACTGAGTTTGCAGAGAGGTACCTCTTTTCTTCATAACAGATAAAAATAAATTACCTAGGCAGACCAGGCTGTCCAATTGTTCTCTGGTGAGGTGGATAGAAAATCCAGATCCTTTCTTTTGACCTGTTGACTGCAGCAAAGAGTCAATTTCGTCACGCAGTGCTTCCACAGCTTCTGGGTGCCGGAAAAGATAATACATTGCCCAGAACATGGCTGGAATCGTGTTTGTCACAGAGGCCCAGAGAAAGCCAAAATGATGTGCTGGGAGAAAATAAGTGAAAAGGAAGATTAATAGCGTTTATTACACTGATTAGATTTGCAGTGTGCTAATTAAAAGATGTTAGGACACAGACCCAGCCAAGGATCAGTGCATGCTAATGAGAACCAATAGGCTTCTGAAGTCTAATTTTCTGCTTAATGAGAATAGTTTAAAATGTAATGTGTGTGTGGTGGGGGGACAGGAAGGTGGGGGATGAGATAAAAGGAATAAATGCAGCTTAGTTATACTCTTTCTCATTATCATCATTAAGTATCTTGTTTTACCACCTCAGCAAAAAAAAAAAAAAAAAAAATCAATTATCACAGAGGGTTGTTTCAGAGTAAAACATTTTATCATTAGCCAATTAGAAAGAGCATAAAAAATTTCAAGGTCGCCATTTTGTCTTTTTATTTCAAAGGTCTACTGTAAATTATTTTATTTTAGATAAGTAATCATTCAGAAGTTTCTTACCTCCTATTTCAAGGTCCTGAACCAAATATTGCTCCAGGATTTCTTGCCTCCTTTGCACAATTTCTGACTTTTCTTGTGTCTTTGCTAAGTTTTCTGATGTCAGGTAATTTATCAGTTTCTTCTGCAGAGCCTTGACATTTCCTAGAAGCTCAATGGGTATGTCAGAAATTAAGTATGTGAACTTGTCATCATATTTAAAAAGATCATCTTTCATCTCACTGATAATCTTTTCCTTGTCTTCAGCAGGAATTTTTCCATATATGGCTGTAAACGTGACCTCAAATATTATTGAGCGGCAGAAGGTTAACATTTGTGCTGTGTTCCAATTTGTGGTTTTTAATAGTTTGGGCTCAAACATTTGTTTTAGATCCTGCAACATGTTTTCCAAGAGTATGTCCAAAGATCTGCCTTGCAAAAGTTGATAGGCAACATGAAGGTCATGAGCTAGATCTTCATTTCTCATGGACGTCTTGATGGAGAATGCTTTCTCTGAAAGTTTTCTAGAAAATATATCAAAGCTTAATTGTTTGTGATTTTTCATTACCAATGGGTACTGGAAAGGGTCCAAAATAAATGTTATGTAGTTCCCTAAAAAAAAAAAAAAAAGAAAGGAAAAGGAGGAGGTGGTGGAAGAGGAGAAGAAATTAAGTTTATTTAGTGGCAAAACAAAAATATATACCTTAAGTTTGAAAATATTTTAATCACAAATAGATTCTTCGAGTTAAGACAAAAAAAACTTGATAAGAATTCATTTTATTCAAAGGTCTACTACATGAAGTGTAAGATGGTATTTAAAAAAAAACTCTAAAAGCTTGACGTTAAATATCCTAAATTCTTAGTGATCTTTTACATAATAATAGTATATACTTCCAAATTTATTATTTATTTATTTATTCATTGGTATTGGAAATTGAGCCCAGTGCTGCTCTACCACTAAGCTGCATCTCCAGCTCTCTTTATTTTGAGACAGGATCTCATTAAATCACCTGGCTGGTCTTGAACTTGTGATCCTCCTGTCTCAGTCTCCCACATATCTGGGATTATAGGCATGCATCACCACACTGGCTTACTTCCAACTTTTAACTCAAGTATCCAAACATTTTAAATATCCTTTAATCCCTATTCACATAATCCCTTGATGTAAACACTTGTCATTTACTCCCAATAAAACAAACGATACAACAAATTGGTTAGATGCCATTCAATTACTGATTATTTAACTTGCTACAGAGCTTTTTCATGTTTGATGTTATCTTAGTTTGATCAGATACAATAATTATACTTAATAATTAATACTCAATAATCAATTATTAATTCAAATAAATGAACATACCACATGCAGTGGTCTCTCAAAAATAAACATCTAAGATTTTGGAACATGTTCAAGGTCACATATTGAATTGTGATAAGCACTATATCACAGACCAGAATCCATCATTCATGCACAACATTTATTGAGACCCAGACATTTGGTTATATTCTTTTCCTCTTGAGATATAAAGATATAAAGAAAGCATTGTGTTGTGATGGATAGTGATATAGCAGAGGTGTAAACACAGTGGAAGGGGAGCAGGAAGTGGAATTTGTTCCAGTTTGCTTCCTGTTTTCAGCAAGGGTTTCTTGAGGGAATAATATTTATCTTTTCTACACATCAGTGTTGCCAAAATTTATCTGATTAAAAAACTAGGGGTGATTATTGATAATACCAACTCCTGTAAGATTTCGATTCAGAATGCTCGGAAGTGAGGCTTACAAGTCTCTATGTATGACAAGGTCTTCAAGGGATTCTTATAAGGAGGTACCTTTGAGGAACAGTTTTGTCACAGTCTGTTCCTCAAAACTGGCAAGGACCTTGGAGAGTTCCTAACTCAACCCCTACAGTGATCAGTTGAGCAAGCTTAGGAAGGACAAAAGAGGGAGAGTCAAGGTCATGCTGCCATTTTTAGTGGCTGCCATTTTTAGTTACAGAGCCTGGACAAGAAGTTCTGCTCTATGAACTATGCTTTTCTTCCTGCAGTGCTAGTCTCTTTTCACTAGAGTGCTGTTTTTTTTTTAAATATTTATTTATTTTTGTTGTAGTTGAACACAATATCTTTATTTTATTTATTTATGTTTACGTGGTGCTGAGGATCGAACCCAGGGCCTTGCATGTGCAAGGCCAGCGCTCTACCGCTGAACCACAATCCCAGCCCTAGAGTGCTGTTTTAATATCCCTTCCAATTAGAAATACTGTACAGATAGTATTTAATAGTGATATGTGAGAAAGCCTTTTCTATCTATACAAAAAAAGAAAAATTTTAATTTCTAATTATTTATTGTCTTCATTACCACCCCACCCCATTTTCTTAGATGAAGAACTTCTCACTTGTTATTTATGGAAACTCAAATGGCATTACAGAAATTAAATTCAACTTGAAACAAGATATTTAGGATAAAGTGTTGGGATAATTTTCAACCAAATCCTGGAAACAGGATAAATGTGTTCTTGTTCTTCAATTTTATAGTTTAAAGTTTTTAATATACATGAAAACACATGTGCTGTGATTTATTTCTTTAAAAATTAGTCATATGACTTGAATTTTGTTTACTTCATTTCCCCTTGATTCATTTAATAAAGTAAGCCAAATCAGGAATGAGGGTAAAGCTGGAAGTGGCTACTGGTTCTCATAAGATATCAAAGCTGCTGCCTTACACAAAGTGAATTTTCCAACCTCCCTGGGGAGAGCAAAAAGGACTCAACTGGATTTGGGCATACTTTATGACACCTGCTTTACTATGGAAGCTTAATTAAATAAAATTGCCAGCATCTGTCTGACAAATAATTTCTTTTTAAAAAGTCAATTCTTTTAATTTTGCAAAAAATCATAATTTTAGGCACAAAAGTATATTTTCACAGGTGGTAGTTCATACTTTTCTGTTTTTATTAAGTGAAAGAATTTTGCTCAATACTTATAGGATTATTTAAAATTATTCCCTAAAATTCAGAGTATATAAAAGGTTTAATTTGTAAGACACACAAACTTTTAGAGATTATTTTGAAATTTTTCCTACCAAATTTCTACATTCATCTAACTCTAAGTGGAAAGGCAAAAATATAATCAGACTGTACATTTGATATATATACACACACACACACACACATACATACATACACATATATATCCTCATAAGGTAGAGGATGTATGTATGTTTTTGTTGTCTACAATTCATGAGAAATAGACACATTCTTTCTCTGCCCCTTCTCCCCCATGGGAAGAAAATATGAGGCTCATTTCAAATAAAAGAGATAAATGTTGCCTGTGGAAAAATTGATTCAGTTTAGCAACCAATTATTAATGTATTTTTTAAAAAAGCAATTGTTCATATTAAGATCTTTTGAAAAATCATTACTGACTAGTTTAAATCAATGTGCAGATAAAATTCTCAATTCTCATCTTCTCAAGGCTCTTTTCACCCTAGGATCTGCATTTTCCTCTTTCTCCCCATTCTAATTTTAATTTTCTTCAACATCAAGGCCCTGCTTTTTCACCTTCTATCTTTCTGATTGAGATGAAGATTGCTTTAGAAGTAGATGTTTTGATTTTCTGGATTTTTACTTTTCAAGTGGGTTTGGAAGCACTAATAACCCTGGAGATGGTAACTGGCTTTCCAACTTTTAATCTTCAGTATAAACAATTTAAGCTAAGTTTTCCAAAATTAATATTAATTTAAACCATCTGTCCACCATCTGCTAATGTGAGATGCAAAAACCAGAGTTTCTTTGTGATCTTTAATCAGACAGTTAGGAAAACACATATACATTCATAAAATGAATTTAAATTTCCTAACAAAGGAAATCTTCTGAAAGTTATTTTGAAGGCTATGTATTCTCGGAGCAAAATTAACTTCTGCTCCAGTGTGATTTTATGTAAATGAATGCCAAGTGTCAACAGGCATGTTGCCTAGTTCACAGAGATCATAAGGTAGAAGGAATATCCTTTGCCATGTTTTCAAAAGAGAAGAGAATGCTGTCAGCAGTTGATATGAAATATTGATTTAAAGAATTTCAGAGTTTGTCTGAAATATAAATGTCCAAATGGGGCCCATGTCCATCCAAATACAATATTAAATCATTCTTCTGAAAATTAAATTTGAAAGGGCAGATTTTTGACATCTTCCTTGCCCATTATTTCATTCTCGTCCCTTTCACGGAGCTGATGGGGCTGTTTTAGATATTAATTCTAGCATTCCTATATAACCCGTACATGATCCCTTCACTAACTCAACAGTCTTTTCTCTTCCTTCAGGACTAGTCCACTAGGAGGGGTAAAGCTGCAAGATTCAAAGAACGTCAATAAGTTTATTTTAAAACATCTAGCTATTCACCCTAATATATTATATATAGGAAGTTTGACATCTGGATCATTATAAATTGAATTTTGATGTTTTCATGTCTGATATTGGGTGCTATATAGATACATAGCCATGGGAATTCAAAGCAACTATTTGGCTGCTTGGGATAGAAATGCCCAGTAAATAAATATGAGATAAAGTTTAATTTTAAAGAAATTTTCCACAATTATAAACTTTTAATCTCTGCGTTTAGCCAGTTCTTTAATAAAATTTTTAAGATCTAAAACTGAAAGTATTAGTTGGGAGAATGGAATATGAGTCAACTTTTTATTTTATGAGGATGACCACCTTTCCATCCTCTCCCTCTTATTAGGGAGATTTCACTAGCTGTTGACAATGATGTGCAGTGGAACTTCGCTGGGGTGACATCTAGGGAAAATGATTCCTCTGCACCACCACACAAAATCAATTAGAGAACTATTTTCTGCGACAGGTCACGAATTTACGTGGTTTCTCATAAAAAGATGTACCTTTTAATTTCTTTATTAAGATGACATCCATGTCCCTTGAGACTTTTGGGGATGACAATCATTTGCTCATGCTGCAAGAATGTACACTCATGGAAATCACATTATGGGACAAGGGTGGAAGACTTTGTTCTTCATTTTCTAAATGAGCTACTTGGCAAACTGATCATTGAAATCATGCACATTAACAGGATTTCTTGACAGGAATTTATTCAAATTCTACTAAGAGCAAAAGGAAAGCAGTGGTACCTATTCAATTGTGGTTATCTACTGTTGAGTTCAAAAATATAATCATGCTTAAATTATTTAGACACTAGAAATTCAGCAAGCTTCTCAGAATTTAAGATTAAGATAAGTGTCAACAGAAATTGGTTGTTTTTTGAAAAGTGAATAAAGTTATTCAAATCTGCCACAAGTTTCTGCTGAATCATCTTAGTTAACATTTATATCATGTCTTACAAAAGGAAAGCTGAAGTTTTCAGTAATTTTTTTGTACCTACTCATTGGATACATGAACTTATCTTTGTAAAAGTAACAGTAACATTTTTTTAAAAAGTGAAGGATACAATTTTTTACATCATGAAGCCAAAAATTTACTTACAAAAAAAATAAATAAATAAATAAAGCACCAGCTATGTCTTCGGGTTTATGTCATTGCATTTCATCAGCTCTAAGGTATTAGGAATTTTCCCCATCAAATATTTATTGTGTCTCAATCAGCACTGAGCTCTGGATTAAATGTTGGTAATAGAGGACCTAACAAGTCCTCTATAATGATGGGAGACAGACAAGCGATTTAGCAATAAATTCAGAATGTGTTACATGCTCTGACAGCAGTAATTCTGGGAGTAATTGGACCCTGAAGAAGAGATACCAAGGGTGAGATGGCCACAAAAGGATTGGAGGAGAAAGTACCATGAGACTAAGGCCTCAAAAGATGAGTCTGTGTCAATCAGGTGAGAACAGAATTCTAGTAGAAAGAGTAGCAACTGAAGACACAGAAGCCCAAAGGCCACAGTATGTGAGAAAGAAAATCCCAACAAGATGGTATATTAATGGTATATTAAGCACAAGGCAAGCAGTAACAAAGGACAGGACTGGAGAAGTAGGTGGAGATTGAACCTAAGGGATCCTTGTGAAGATTAAGTTATATATCACAAGTCCTCTTTTTCTATGATGCATAATTATTTTTTAATTGATACAGTTTGTGTGCATCTTTATTTAGTATTTTTTTGTGGTGCTGGGGATTGAACCCAGTGTCTCACCTCACGTGTGCTAAGCAAGCCCTCTACCACTGAGCTACAACCCCAGTCTGCGTGATTTTTTTCCCCCATTCCCATTATTTCTGAAATTTGAGTCTATGCAATTATTGATGGAAGAAACCTGCTAGCTGCTAAGCAAAATAATAAGCTGTGATAAAACTCAGACATCCTGTTCATGGGAAAACTCAACCATATTGATGAGGTTATCTAGTTGAACACTGAACCATATTGATGAGGTTATCTAATTGAACCCTGTTTGGATTGGATATAAAGTGTCCCCAAAAGCTCCTATGCTAATGTAAGAATAGTCAATGGTTAATTGATTAGATTATGAGAACTGAAACCTAATCATTGACTTAATCCATTGGGTGAATTAATAATTTGAATGAACTAACTAGGTGGTAACTGGAGGCAGGTGGGACATGGCTGAAGAAGTAGGTCACTGGGGGCATGCCTTTTGGGTTTTATGTTTTGGCACCTCACTCTACTTCCTGGATACCATGAGCTGAGCAGCTTTCCTCCACTACACCCTTGCACCATGAAGTTTAGCCTCACCTCAGGCCCAGAGCAATGGAGTTGCTGCCCAGGGACTGATCCTCTGAAACCATGAGCAAAAATAAACTTTTCCTCCTCTAAGCTATTTGTATCAGTATTTCCATCTCACTGAAAAAAAGCTAAGATCGATCCTTCCTTCCTTCCTTTTCTTTCTTTCCTAAATATTATGTTAAAATGGAAGAACTGAAATGAAGTCACTGTATGTATAAAAAGTCACCTCTGATACTCAGCAAAGTAATTATATGAAGAAGACATTACTGGCTCTCTAGGAAGGAAACATAAAATTTCAAAGCTGGTTAGAGGAAGACATAAGGGATGGAGCTAAGAAGGAGGTGATGCATAGAAATGGTATAGATAAGGGCTATTCAGAATCCATGGAGGAACCAGAGGGCCAGTGTTGAAGAAGCCAATTAGCAATAGAATGTTTCAGGAAGGAAAAGAGATCAGTGATGTCCATGCAAGTAGAGAGGTCTAGTGATGAGGGCCCACCAATCACCTCAGCACAGCAGACTGTGGGTGGGTTAAGTTTAGGAGGGCTGAAGGAGATAAGCAACTAGAAATAGCAAATGCAAAATATCTAGATGCAAAAGAGAAAAACAAACAGAATGGAAAGTAAGTAGAAGAAGAATATAGGAGAAGCTTAAGCATGGTTATAAGGATAAGGAACCCAAAGAGAAAAAAAAAAACGGAAATATGTGTGTGAAAGGAATGGATTACAAGGCAGCAGTCCAGAGAAGGCAGGAAGAAAGGACCACAGGATAGGTAGGGATTGTCTTGAACATTCTCTGAAGTTGGGGAAAAGTGGTATGGAGAGTTCTGAAACAGCTACTTGTAATAGGTACATGGGGCTCTGAGTATGATTATACTTGATATTATCAATTATCTAGTTAAGGAAAGGAAAGAGTGTAAACAGTTAAAAACTAGGGGGCCCCAAAGTAGTCTCTTCTTGCCCTCCCTCTGATAATATTTAGCCATAAGATGGAAGGCAAAGGAATGTGGATAAGTCAGTCTGGAGAGATCAGTCTTTGGGATATAGATAGAAATTAAAATTAAATTTTAATTTAAATAGAATCGCTAGCCTGGGTGATAAACTGATGCTGAAGACCCTGCACAAAGATGGCCACCGTCATTCCCTTCTGTCTTTCCACAGGAGCTCCTGTGAAGTGTGACTCTGTGGTTCCCCCAGGAGGAGGCAGAGTCTATTTCTCTGACCTTGAATTTGGGCTACTCTGATTTGTGCTAAGTTACAGAATGTGGTAGAAGTGACATGATACCCTAGACCTCATGATACCCTGCAGCTTCTCCTCTTGCTCTCTTCAAACACTAACTGTCAGGTGAAGAAATTTTCCTGGGGATGAAATATCACATGAAGAAGGAAGCCCAGGCAGCATGAGAAGAGACCATCTTGGACCCTGCAGTCCCACCCAGCAGCCAGGTGACTCAGGCAAGACCACATGTTTTGAACCATAAAAATTTTGGAAAGATTTGTTAGGTAGCAGTATTTGATCTCAAAAGAGGAGGGGCTAAGACCATTTCAAATTCTCTTTTCAACCCTATGATTTGGGGATGTGTAGTAATCTTACTGTTTGTTTATTAAAGTAAACATTTTTATTAATGTTTGAAGAAGAATGAAAATGACAAATATAATCCAGACTATTCTTTGCTAGGGATCCAAGGGTGGAAGAATGAGTATGTGGAACATTGAGGATTTTTAGGGCAGCAAAACCAAACTGGTAGATGCATGTCATTATGCATTTGTAAAAACCCAAAGAACAACACAGAAGAAGTTTCTAATGTGAAAAGTGAACCTTGAATAATGTACCAATATTAGCTAATCAGTTGCAATGAATGTTCATACTTATACAAGATGTTAATAACGGGGAAAGTGCAAACAGGGGAGAGAGTGGGTATTTGGGAACTCTTTGAGTTATCTGCTAAATTTTCTGTAAACCTGAAACTGTTCCTCAAAATAAAGGCATTCATAAACAGTTACACTTAAGCTCTTTAAAAAAAAAAAAAAAACTCTTAAATCTAAGCCAAAACCAAACAAAATGATGAATGAAAGCAGAAGAGTGGGTTTTCTCTAGGTACTAACAAGAGAGTCTGTAATTTGTTCTTTTAAGGTGATAAGAATATATTCAAAAACATGGTATTATTTTTCATTAGCTCTTCAATAAAGCAATGTTATATGAATATTCCATATTTTGTGTGCAGAACCATATAAAGTCATTAAGGATAACATGAGAAATTAAGCCAAACTCAAGGTAATCATGGAAATGCTTTTTACCTCCAAGGAGAACAGTGAATATGTCACCATGTTGCTTTTGGAGAAATTTCATGTACCCTAAGGGATCTTTTTGTAAGTTGAGGGCCACTCCAAAATAAGGAAGCCAGCCTTTTATCAATGGAGGCTCACCAGGTCTCCTATAAATAGAAAAAAAGAAAGAAAGAAAGAAAATTAAATCATTCTTATTTTAATACATATTGGTTACTTGTCCAGTCTACAATTGTACTGCATAGATCACACATCTTCTTTCAACTCTCTTCTTCAATGATTCTTATATAATCATACATGCATTTATTGATCTCCCCCAGTACATGTGGCTCTGGGGTAGGCAGTTTAATTCATAACTTTTATTGAGCAAGTTTGAAAAATTTTGTCTTCAAGGCCTGAACGACTGCTTGACAAGTAAATCACAATCTGTTTTCTGTATTTCATATTAAAGTTCCCATAATTATAAATAGGCACTTGTAGACTTAAAGAATCTGAGACTAAGAGGATCTCTAGGAAACCAAATCAAATGTTTTATGTAATTTATAGGAATAAATTGTCAGTTTGTATAAAGCTGAAAAACAAATGGTCAACTGCTTACTTTTTGGTCTTTCATAAGTCATGCTATAAATGCTGTCTGATGAACTTAATAAGACCCAAACTTAGTTTTGAATAACATTTGTGGTTTCCTACCACATGCTTTCTGAGGACTAGGCCTAATTTAACATACGGTTAAACTGCTTGTTGGAAATCAAGTAAATAATACGTTTTGAATATTGATCTCTTTGTTTCACATTAGCACAACATGTTTATAAGTGTGGACCCCTTCAAACTAAACACACCTCATTCTAAATCCTAACCTGTGCGGAGGCATTTAGGTCTTTCCACAAATATAGAATGAGTTGTTTTAACCAGAAGAAATTTTCAATTATATTCTTATACATAATGGTTTAGGGGATGATGCATTATAGGATTTGAAGTTTCTCAAACCACTTACATGCACTTAACACACTAAATATGGTGTGTTCTGTAGTAAGAACAAGTGATATTTAAGTATTTATTGTGAGATACTTCACTGATTTGATTGATCAAACAGTTTTGAACTAGATGGTACCTTGGGGGGATTTAGTGCTCTCTCTCTCTCTCTCTCTCTCTCTCTCTCTCTCTCTCTCTCTCTCTCTCTCTTTCTTTCTTTCGTAAATAAGGGATTTCAATCTGAGAGGTCAACAAATTGGGCTGAAGTCATGAAGCTACTCAATAGCAGCGGTGCACTGGGATGTAAGTCTTGAACCCCATGGCTACACTCTAGACCTCCAGGAACATTAGTCAGTTAACCTGTGAATCTGGCCAAAAAAAAAAAAAAAAAATCAAAGCAGTTCCCTGCCTGAACTGACAGACACATTCAATAAATTGCACCACCCCTTGAATCTGAGAACTCTTGCTGTGCGCTGGGTGTGAGATGTGGGTATTTAGTTGCCAAAGTAGCACTCTTTGTCATCAGATGTCAATTAGATTGAAATTGCAGAATCATAAGAGAGACACATAATAATCTTGAAAAGTATTTTGTGCTATTGAGAACAATGAAAACCTCAAAATTATTTCCATAACATATATATTTGACATATTCTTTTATGAAGCTTTTTAAATTGAAACTGCAAGTGAATACAATTGTTAAATTTCACTAATGTGATTTTTTAATCATACGAAGTGTTCTTTAAAATAATATGAATTAAACTACAAGTTTCTTCTTTTTTGATCTATGATCCCAGCAAAACTGCACTTTGAAATTTCTTCCTAGTCGTTTATTTGGTGAACCAAATCTGATTGAAAGTAAAAACAAAACAAAAAAACAAACAAAAATGCTATTTTTTTTATCCTAGAAGGGATTAAACAAATATTCAGAAGAACTCTGATTCTCTAGTCCATCTGTGAGATGACTTATGGTACATGCAACCCATTTTGATTAATCACAAGATATTACTAGCTCAGATCTCATCAAAGACCAAGATTATGATCATACTAGCATGGACTTTTATGGAGCTGGATTAACCCTATCAGAAGCTTTAATTTTCCCACAACCCAACATGGCAGAATTAAGCTTAAAAAATAAATGTCAGCTGTTTCAGGGAGAAAAATTAAAATCTATCACAGTTGTGATAGAAATCAAGAAAAGATCCTGCTTTCTTCTTTTAAAAGCAATTTATCTCCATGATAATTTTAAAAAACTTGCTGTTGTTTCAATACGTGTCCTGAGAAGCAGGAAAATAAGAAACATTGCATAGAAATGTAGGTGTTATTCATCATAGTGTTTTTCCTATTATTTTCTCAAATATAGCCTTTAGCAATAAAGACTTGCTTTTTTTTGGAAAATATAAGAAAATCAAAAAAACATTGTAAAATTTTATATTCAAAGATTATCTGATTGGACAGGAGAATCCACATGCTGGAAACTGTCATAGTCCATGTGCTATCTGTCTCTGACCATTTTGAATTTGTGAGTCATCTACTTCACAAAACTTCTTTTCAAAGTATTAACTCTTTTCCTTGGTTTACTTTTACTGTGTTTGGTGGAAGGTTGCTTGAATTATGACTACAATTTAGAAAGGGCTTTTTTTTCATATTCTAATTTATTGCAACTAATGACATCTTCTATTCTGTCAGTCAGTCAAAAGCCATATTCTTCATGGAGCTTTCGTAATGGAAGAGGAAGGGGCTCAGAAATCCAAGGGAATATTAATTTTCAGAGTTAGGGAAGCACATTAGGAAGCCATTTTATTGTTGAAAAGATGAGAGGGTCATCATTTCTTACAGCTGTGTTTATTTTGGCAGTAGTAAGCTGAACACTATTAAATACCATGTCACAGCAATGCTTAGTTTCAGGAAAAAAAAACATTGCTAGTTCAACTTATGACCCATTGAAGACAGATTACAAAAATCTGTCCTCATCAGTATATTTGTAAAATTTACATAGGGAGGGAAGACATCCCATAATGAACCAGAAAGGCTATTGACACATGGCAAAGTGCAAATACTGCTATTTGTCTCCCTCATGCACTATAACTTTGAAAATAGAACACTATCCACTGCTGAGTGAGGATACAGCCTTAGTTCTTGTTGTGGATAATCAAATCTCAAAACTTTAAAGAAACAGGCTGTACAGTAATGGTAGGTTAAAAAAAAATCTATGGCCCATACCCTCTCTCAATCTCACTCAAACAAAACAGACTTCCTCAAATCTTCTAATTGTATTTAAGGAACTACAAGGACACATCAAAGAAATTATGCAAATTAGAGCTTATTAATGTTCTCAACCCTAAATTCTACGAATATACCATTGCATTAGCACTTGCAATTTCTTCCATGGACATGGTAGGACACATCTATAAGTTTATGCAAACTATCAAGTACAGTTCAAATTTATCTGGGAGTAAAAATTGGAGAAGACCATAAATACATAGAATGACTACAAAATACAAATGATGTTTAAAACATGTCCCTTTGGCTAAAAATAAGGACATTAAAATGTAAAGGCGTGGACTCATGCTAAATACTTGGTTTCTCATGGTATTTGAAATTCATCCTTATGTTACTTTTGTAGGTAATACATAGGTTAAAAAACATGGCTAATGGCTATTGCATATTGTTCTTCTAGGCATTTTTAAGTAGAAGTGACTGAACTACTCTCACTGAAAATATTTGGTATTTTCTTTCATCACCAAAATATGAGCTCAATGAGAAATTTTAGTTCAGTTACGGAGAAATAAAGTTACAGGAAACCAGGGTTTGGGGCATCAAGGGGAAAAAGAAATAAGAAAGGAACTGGAAGGGCAGGGGACAAAATCATGCAACTGATTCATGGCAAGCTGGGACTCTGAGAAGGACAGAGATGGTGCTAACAGGGAGCTCACAGGACTAGAAATCACCATTCTTCAACTCTTGACAAGTTGTTCACTGGCCTGAAAGCCACATGGCCTTTTCATCTCAAGTCACTCACTAAAAGTATGCTACATACAGAGCTTCTGTCAATGATAGTCAAAAATGTAGTGGAATTAAGGCAGTGTCTACCCGAGGGACTTTATTGGGTGGTTGATCAGGGCAAAGATTGTACATCCAAAAGGCAAAACAGAGAAGGCAGAGAATTCAACAGAACATGGAGCCAGAAAACAACAGCTCTTCATTCACTTGATAAATAATCTTGTGGGGGTGGTGCACACCTGTAATCCAGTGACTGGGAGGTTGAGGCACGAAGATAGCAAGTATGAGGCCAGCCTCAGAAAAAATAAAAATAATTAGGAATACAACCCAATTGTAGAGGACCCCTGGGTTCAATCCCAGTACCGATAACCAATTAAACTAACTAACTAACTAACTACAAAATGAACAAATAAAACAATCTTGTGGGTATGAGAGGGGGACCTTGGTGTTCATACCCCACATGGGATAGAAATTTCACACACAATTATTTGGAGTAATTGCATAAATGAAAGTGGTTAGACATCTAAGGCTACAATGACAGCAGCATTTGGAGGACTTGGAGCAATTGAAGAACTGCTCTGAGATGGATAAGGGTCTTGAATTTCAACCAAGACCTATCCTTTTACAACTCTTTGAATTCAAAAGCCCCAATTCAGCACCTTGCAAATCACAGATTTTTAATAAAGATGTATTGTTTGAGAAAGAACATGCAAATTTTGGTGTGTTCACAGAGTGTGATTTTTATTATTCTTATTGGTCATTAATGAATTACTAACCAGTTATCAAACATGTAAGGGGGGGGGGAAACACTGCCATAAAATCTCAACTTGGGGCTCATCCAAGTTTCTGGCCCTGCACGTAATAAGGTTGGAAAATATCACTTCCATTTTCAGAAGAATTAAACTAAACAAACTCAAATTCAAGAACTCTTACATCATTAGGAGAATTGATGTCATAGTGAACTGTTGCCCTGAAAGCTAGATGGATACAGAGAATCACAGCTGACTAAGGACAGAAGCTGCTGCTGGAGACATCAGTTGGTAGAAATCCTTGAAAGGTAACTGACAGTTGCTGCACACAGAGACACAGAGCAAGGACTAACATGAGAAAATCAAAACCAAAACCAAAAGAACCAGGGCCTAGCCTTATGGAGGATTTCCCAGTGCTTACACAAGGACAAACAGATATGAATATGAATGTATCTAATAAAGAAACTCAATTAATAGTTTATTTCCTGGAACAGAAAATACCAGGTCCAGATGATCTCACTGGTGGATGCCAATAATCATTTAAGGAAGACAGATACCTTTTTCTACAATCTCTTCCAGACAACAGATGAGTAGTCTAATACCAGAACCAGACAAATATTTGCAAACAAGCATTATTAGAAAGGAAAATTAATAACTTTCAGAAACATAGAGGCAAAAATCATCAACACAATAATAGCCAGTTGAATTTAATATGTATAAAAAGAGTTATATGCCACAAACAAGTGGAATTTATTCCAGGTATTCAAGGTTGGCTCAACACTCAAAATTCAATTTCTGTAATCCACTACATCAACAGCATAAACAAATGGATAGAAATTAGAAGCTTTACTATCAAGACCAGAAACAAGACAAAGATGTCTTTCTCACTATTCCTATTTAACCTAATTCTGGAAGTCCTAGGTAATTCGGTAAGATAAAAAATGAAAAATTAAAAGGCAGACAGACTTGGAAGAAAAATAACACTGACTTTGTTCACAAATTACATGATTGTTGATGTAGAAAATCTCAGAGTCAGTAATAACAACAAAAATCCTGAAACTATAAGCTCTTATAGCAAGATCACAGAATACAGTGTAAGATTAATATACAAAAGTCAAAATTGCTTTTTTTACATACCAGCAATAAACAACTGATATTTAAATTAGAACACAGTACTACCACACAAGAACAAAAAGAAGTGGTATTTTGTTAACCCACTATGAAATTTATACTTAGGTATAAATCTAATAAAACATGTATAAAATCTATATGAAGAGAACAAAAGCTCTGATGAGAATAAAAACAAGAACATCTAAATAAATTATAAGAAGTCAATGTTCAAAAAAAAAAGTCAATGTTCGTGGGTAGGAAAACTCAATATTGTCAAGATATCAGTTCTTCCCAATTTGATCTACACAGTCAATGCACTGTCAATTGAAATCCTAGCAGGTTTTCTTGTGAATATCAACAAGATGATTCCATATTGGTGAAGAGTCAAAACACCCAGAACAGCCAATAGAATAAAGAAGAAGAAGGAAGTGGGAAGACTTATACTACCTGACTTCAAAGTTTAATATAAAGTTATAGGAATCATGACAGTGTGGTATTTAATTAATACCACAACATATAAATAAATGCAGAACAGAGCAGGGAACCCAGACATAAACCCATTAAGTATAATCAATAATCAAATCTGCAATCAAAGTAGCAGAGGCAATTCAATAAAGAAAGTGTAGTCTTTTCAATAAATGCTATAACAAATGGATACCTATATGTGAAACTATGAATCTAGACACAGTTTTTATATCTTTATAAAAATGAAGTCAAAATGGAGCAGAAATACAACTGTTAAAAGCAAAACTATAAAAATCCTAGAAGATAATAAAAGAAAATGTAGGTGATCTTAGATTTGGTGATTTTCTTTTCTTTTAGATATAATACTAAAAGTTAAGTGGTTGGCATCATTTTGAGACCAAGCACTCAGAGCTTAAAGAGAAAGGAATTGATTATTTTAATTATAGATATTATGAGCTCTTTAAAATCCAAATATGACTATAGCCTTTCAAACTAGATATTAAAGGGTCATCAAAGCATCTTAATAGGTTTTAGTTTTCAATAAGGTAAATATTAATGGCTATAACCCACATAAGTAAAAAGTTCTTTGGAGTCCTCGGTAATTTCTTTTAATAAGAGTTCTAGAAACTAAACAGTGAGGAAACCACTGTGAATCATCTCTATCCTTGATGGTCCATTTTTTGCTCTGACCTCATAAGGAGCCCTTGCAATGGAGTTCCAAGCTCTGATATAAGTTGCTAGTTGAGTTGAGCTTTTTGTACCTTTCTAGCTCAGAATGCTGTTTTTCCACAATCTGAGGGACTTTCACCAAAAATGCAGTTTCTTCCAATTGTGGACTGTTTGTCTATATTGTTTATTATTAATGTTTTTATTTTCTTTATTCTTTTATTTTTCTCACTTATTCCTTTTATTTCTTTTCCTTTTCTTGTGAATATCAACAAGATGATTCCATGTTGGTAGAGAGTCAAAACACCCAGAACAGCCAATAGAATATGGAAGAAGAAGGAAGTGGGAAGACTTATACTACCTGACTTTGAGACTTAATATATAGTTATAGACTTTATATAAAGTCATCTTCTTTTTGATTGTTTTTATTTTCTCATTTATTCTCATTCTTTTATTTTGTAAATTTAATTCATTATTGTCTGGCCTTTTGTTCTGATTTTATTGTAGAACTATGTTTTTCAAGTGGGCTTTGGAATTGATTTTCTTTTGAGATGATTTGGATCAAGCTTCTTGCTGGGTTTTCTAACTTTAAGATGGTCCTGAGTCACCTCTTCCCTTAACTCAGCAGTAAGTACACCATGCAGTAGGACTTCTTTGCCATATCTGCTGAGGAGGAGACTTATATTGTAAAAACTGGCTCCTTGAGACACTGGCAAGGATATCTTTGTAAAGATGAAGTTGGCCCAGCACATTCTGATTAGGAAAGAGTTGGCCATGAAGACCATTAAGAAGAATCAGTAGAACTTGACCAGTCTCTAGAGACTATTCTGCAAAAAACAAAGATACTGCGTCCACCTAAAACTAAAAAACAATTTAAAAAAATCCAATAACTACCCAAGACCATCAAATTATTTGAAGTGATGGAACCTAAAGAAACACTTCACTGTGTCATGGCGTATGATAGTAGAAGAGAGGTGTTCAGTTATTGAGTGGAACATGGCAGAATGAAGATCCAGTGCAAAATTTACCAGATGGTGTCCTACATGTAGTGTAGTACCACCGCTGGAAAGGTGTTGTTCATAGGAAATTAAAGGCAGAAACACTGCTTTTGGATGCTGTTACAGTCTGAATATGAAACGTGCCCCCCAAATCTCATTCATTGAATGCCTGGTTTCCAGCTGGTGGTGCTAGTAGGAGGCAGTAGAAACAAGGTGAGAATCAGCTGAAGGAAGGAGGTCCCTGGGGGTGTGTCCTTGAGGGGTATATCTTGTTCCCAGCCCCTTCCCTCTCTCTTTTTCCCTCTCTCTGCTTCTCAGCCTCCACAAGGTGAGCAGCTCTGCTTCATCACATACTCTCTGCCATGATGTTCTGCCTTGCACAGGCCCACAGTAATGGAGCCAGCTGAACGCAGACTGAAGCCTCAAAAGGCACAAGTCCACATAAATTTTCCTCCTTTAATTTGATTTTCTCAGAGACAGAAAGCTGGTTAACACAGATTCTTAACATCAAGATTGCAGACTTTGTCACCAAGTGTGACACATTGTGTGAAGGCACCTTACGCTATCTCAGAACTGTTCCGGGTTAGATAAGGAGGCCCTGCAGTGGATGTGTAGAGACTGAAATCATCCTTTATACACCTGCTGAGGGGAGACCTGCTTTTTGATGGACAGAACTTAAAAGGGCCAAGGGAGCAGCACTGAGTAGACTACACCATATTCCTTTCTACTGGTCCACCGAGTGTGAAAATCTATTCTAGAAACTTCTCAGCCTCAAACCCAGCAAGTGAGGCACATTAGAGCAAATCGTGAAAGTTCCATGAATGAATGTAGCTCATGAAGATGAGGAGTGAAAGCCTTATGTGAAGCCACTCCCTAACTCCAAGGGCGTGAGTTGATGTCTGTGGACATCACAGTGACAAGGGGGTCGAGAAGCAATGACATGAAGTGAAAGCTGTGAAGGTTGTCCACCCTGAACCTATATCCACAGGCAAGAGGTGGAGATGCATGACATTCATCTCAGAGCCCACCAACATTTACTTTCCAGAGAAATTTGTTCACAATATATTTTTATTTATATTTATTTTTTTCACAATATAATTTTTAAATGAATAAAACAGAAAATGATCACAGGCACAACCACATAATACCATTTTCCTAAAAAACTATGGGTATATAAATGCAAAGGAAAAGGTCTGATATACTTGAAGATATTAATGGTTATTATTTCTGGGTGGCAAGATTAAGGGGCTTTGACCATTGGTATTTTCTACTTTGCACACAACATGGGCATGCTGCTTTTGGAGAATAGTTGTCACTTACTGTGTAAAATGACCCTCAGCTTGGGTTGTCTGATGTTTTCTCATGATTAGACTGAGGTTATGACATTGTACGAAAGAACTGTACAGAAGTGATGTGACCTTTACAGTGTACTGTTGTTTTATATCATGAGGAAATGATAGTTCAGTGTTTAAAGTAAAATCCATGTAGAAAAGGTATTGTCTTCTGAAAGTGTTAATGGCAAGAAACACACTCTATAAATGATTCAAAGACTGATTCTAACGATGAGCTCAGCATTCCTAAGGTAGGTGAGTAGTAAAAAATCAGACTAAAATCACAATAAGGCCAAGCAGAACCTACCTCCCACCTACTCCCAAGCATTCTGAGATAAAGGGCAGACACTGACAGTCATGTGCTGTAACTGTACAAAGTGTGGATGCACAGTTCTGCCCCATGCACAGTACCCTATTACTTTCAGCAGGAGTCAAATCACCTGCTAATGAGGCAGGCAGAGTCGGTTTCTAGGACATTCATGGTAGAGAAGGACACTTTTCATAGGTCAGGCATGGTACTGGACAATGACAACTGAAATTCCTGATTGTCTCTTTAAAGAACACACAGTCTTTATGTCCTTTCAGAACCCACAGCATCTCACCAGCACAGTTAGGGAATAGGTTAATTCTCCCCTTCCCCCAGGCATATGATAAATCACATATTCTTTAGGACTCTCAATTCATATGTTGAACATAAATGATCTGCTTAATACGTGTTTACTGTAAGCATCAGACCTACTATAATCTCTTTTCAGGATGAACATTAATCCAACTCTGCCTAGAAAAATTACACAATTCATTACCATAAGTAATCTCTATTGTACCCTGTGCTTAACCTTCATCTTTTTTGCCAGCCCTATAATCTTGCAAATCCACTGGTGGTATGTGATCAGCATCTGGTGTTCACACAACCTCTGCCTCACAACAAATAAATGAAAAATCCTTGGATAAAAAAAGTCACTTTCCAAACTATCAATGACTCTCTGCTCTTTACTGACTTCTGTACCCTTCTAAGAAGGGATCTGTCATGGTAAATAAGGCCTTTCCTTTTGAAAGGTTTTGGCTCCATCAGGATGGCAATTGACTTAAAACTTGATTTAATTTCCTGGTAGCAAAGATCGCCACTGCTCAGGTACTTTTGTTCAAAGTGTTAAATGTAATGGCAATGCAAAAGCAAGCAATGCTGAATGGTCACAAGTTTCTCCACTATTGGCACAGAATCAGAGCAAAACCAATATGAATATGACTAAATATATCTTCTCACTCAAAAGTATAACTTTTCTAGCTATCCAGCAGCTGAATCTTAAGCTATCAATTCATCTATGCAATTTTGTGATTCAAATAGAGCTTTGTCTATAGAATATGCCTTGTAAACTCAATGACATTAGCAGATTTATACTAATGCCTTGATCAAGTGAGTGATTTGTAAATGATTTTTTTTTTTTTGGATAAGAAGCCAAGCCACATCAATGTAGGATTTTACTCAGACAAGTGTATGACTGACCTTTCTCCTTGGCCCAAGGGTATATATTTTTAAAAATATCATCTAAAATTTAATTGAGTTCCAAGACAGTGAATGACCATGCAACTGGAGAATATTTCCTCATGAATTTGACCCTGGGTTTGGGGCATAGTTCAAGCACTCATTACTGTGCATTACAACAGCCCACAAACTTCTTGGTATAGTCTCACCACACTGAATTATCATTAGAGCCGTACTGTGTGGCTCCAGGCTCTGCTAATACCAGCTTGGTAACCTGGATCCATTTATTTATTTTTGCCTCTGTTTCCTCATCTGAGAAATGGACATGTGACTATACTTTCCTTATATAAGAATTATACAGATTGATGAATGTAAAGAATTGAAAGCAATGATTACACATAATAAGCACTCAAAATTTTAACTGCGATTAATATTAATCATTATCATAACCTCAAAACTGCAACCTGTGATCATCTGAAGTAGAGAGCTAATCATGGCTCTCTTCTGACTTTTCTTTCCTCAAAGTTTTCAATATAGTATCAGATTTTTTAAATCTGATTAATATTTCCTTTATTTGCCTAAATTATATTTTAGTTTAGAGCTGCCATTTATGATTTGCTGGTCAGAAGAATGATGTACCTGCCCTGACAGAAACTATACAATTTCAGGCTTTATTCTCTGAGTAAAAACAATGTGAGCAAAACAGAATTGACTGCAAAAACTACCAGGTCTTAGGAGAAAGCCAGTCAAAATGTTTAAACAGACTAGACAATTCTAAAAAAGGGAAATCGATTCAAAATTGAGAGTTATTTCAACTCCTTAATTAAAATAGAAAACCATGCAACTGAATTTGTAATTTCTGAGATGATCAGTTTCTAATTTATATTACAGATGGGATTTGATTTGATTTCATGGGGAAAAGTATCAATTCCATTAACTCATCATTTCTTAGATTTGAGTAGATCATTTGATTTTGAAATGTTTGAGAAAAAAAAATAGATCCCACAGTTTTGTGGAAACTAAATTTAACAGAAGACTTTTACAGAAAGCTTTGGTAATGGCAATATAGAGATCAATGCCAGTGATGCAAAGTCTAGTTATCAAATGATGTCTCATCAACCCAAGCCAATGAATAAGTAACATGTCCAATGCTGCAGGCCAACACTGTGGTGGCACCCCCTTTCTCCACAGAAAAGTCTTAACTGGGCTTCTCCAGAAGTCTTCACCATGGCTGTTTTTAGGAATGCTGGCTAAAGAGTCTCTACAAAAGAGTTCAATGTAGATAAACTTCCAATTTTTGTGTTGCCCCGTTTTACTTGGCCACTGGCCGGGAAGAAATCAGCACTCCACGTACTGGACGCTCCCTTACTAGTTTTTCACAAACATGTATCCAGTATAGTAGTTTGTAGAAATGTGCAAACAAGGCCTGTGGCCTTGAGCTGGGGCTTCACAGAGATGTCTACATTCCTAAGATAAGAGAAGTTACCAATTGGGCTCCATGGTAACAGCTGGCAGGGGGAGGAAAGAAAGGGGAGAAGAAGCTCTCCCCTTCTCAGGTGTTGTCCTTGAAGGGTTAACTTGCCCAGAACATTGAAAGAAATAAGCTGCTTTATGTGAACTACTGCAGACTGTGAACTTCTGAGCCCCCACCCCCTTACATGCTGGGTATAAAACTCTGAAACTCCCTGAACTCGGGGTTCAGGGGATTGATTGATTACAGCAAAAGCTGTGCCCTCTGAACCTGGCTGCAGCCAAATAAAACTGTTTCCTGCTATCTTCGGTGCCTTGCCTCATCTGTCCCTACAACAATACCAACACTAAAAGAATTAAGTGCATCTTATCAGAATCATAGGAAAGGAAACCCTAGGGTACTCTGGTTTGCTAAGGTGGGAAGTTAATAAAAAGCCTAAAGACCATATACTACTCCTGCTTTATAATATGATAAATCATAACCGTATTTTAATATTGAATAAACTGTTAACATAGCAAAAGACAATAACATCTTTACACTTTTCATATAGCATGCTGTATCAAGCAAGGCAATGTTTTGATCTTGTCATGAAAGGGAGGGTTTTTCCAAAGATCAGTCTTAACTTTGGGGATTTTAAGTCACTTCATAGGTGAAGAATATAACTATATTGGGATGTACATCCTTATCAATATTGGAACAAGGAACACAGGTGGCACAACATATTTAAATGCAGAAATCACTAAAATTTGTAAAATCTAAAATTCTATTAGAGATAAACCCTTCCATAGTTTAAGTATCATAATTCCTGCAGTGTCTTTTTTTAAGTTAGTTGTTCAAAACATTACATAGCTCTTGACATATCATATTTCATACATTTGATTCAAGTGGGTTTACCACTGTTCTTTTGTGCTCTCTGGTTATGTCTTATAGAAACTGCATTCGGTTATTGTTTTATGAATGTAATTTCTTCTCTTAACTTTCTTTGACTATTAAACATAGTTCTTTGGTATTTTTTATCCTATTTCTTGAATTGTCTATTTTCTCCAAGTCCTTTTGTTGTTGTTGTTGCTGTTTCCTTTTTTATTTATTTTTTCTCTTTTATGACTGAAATTTTCCTCCAAGTATCATGATCATCTGCTTCCTCTCACATTTGAAGAAAGGTTCTGTGTATTGCTGGGGTTGGGCGACTGTACCATAAACATGGTGGTCGGAAGGGGACCTAGAGATTGTGATGAAGTGAGCCTCTTTGCTAGTTACATAGATGAGGATGTATTTCCATTTTAATTTCACTTTGAGGCTTGGGGATAGAACCTGGTATACAAATATCCGTAAGTATATTTCCTGTAAAATGTTAAACTGATTTTGAATTTGTCTTTATAGATTTTTGGAAATTGTTGCCAAAGACATCTGGAGTAGGATTTAGAGATAAAATGTTTTTTTGGTTCTTAAAAATGTATGAAAATAAGAACAGATAGAGAATATTAGAGGAAGTTGGCATTAGAAGTCAGTATAGAGGGAACAATGATGTGTTTTGTAAGTTATGCAAGTTATCTGGTACAATTCCAGGGTGAAATAAGGAATTTATTATTTCATGGTGTTGTTCCAAAATTGCTCCAACACTCCTATAGATGACATTAACTTCTTTTAGGGGCTGGGACAATTAGGGTAAACTGGCAGAAAGAACTAAGAGTAAAGGAATATAGTTTTGTTTTTTTTTTAAATGTGTGTGCATGCACATGTATGTGTATTTTAAGTTGGGAGCTGGAAAAAGTGATGCCAAAATCAATAATTTACTAATTCTTTCTACAGACCACCCCTCAGAAGACAGATGTCTTCACTCACAGTAGGATAGAAAGCATTAAATATACAAGGACTCTAGCGTCTCTCTCATAGTTCCTCAGACACTTCCTCTTCACTCCTCAGAAATAGCTGGATTCTGACAATCTCATGCATCTACAGAAAGTACTTTTTTCTCCCATAAAAATAGAACACAGACTAAGAAAACAAGCCACTGTTAGATTTGTAAAGAACCATTCTACCATTTGGAGAGGTTACAGGTAAATTCTTGAAATATTTATTTAATGATGGTTAACATGCATTTATCAACTTACTCTGCTTCTTCCCCAGAATTAAAAAGTTCATATTATATTTACAGGATTTATTTCAAATGATGAGCATGAGAGAAATTAGTGGTTTATTCATATTTAAATAGACAGATGCTGATTGCAGGGAAAGTCCCCTAAAATTTAGGGTAGATATACCCAGAAGTCTCTCAACTGTATAATAAGGAGATAACTGATAAAAAAAAAATAGGTAAATATTTGAATAAACACTTCTTCATGGAAAATATATGAATAACTAAAACGCATATAAAAAGATGCTTAACATCGTCTTTACAGGAATACACATTAAAACTAAAATTTGATACTACTAGACATTCATTAGAATGGTAAAAATAAAAAAGAATGAGTATGCCAAGTATTGCAAGGTTAAGGAGACCTGGAACTCTCATACGCTGCTGGTAGGAATATACAATGTTACAATAATTTTAGAAGAGAGTTAAGCAGTTGATTTGTAATGTTCAATATATACAAAATATATTACCCACTAATTCCACTCAGAGATATTTCTACCCAAAGGGAACAAAAACATATGTCCACACAAACTTGTATGTGAATGTTCATAGGATTATCAATCATAAGAGCAAAATACTGGAAGCAAATCAATAATCATCACCTAGTGAAAGGATAAACAATATTGGCCTATCTACATAGTGAAACACTATTCAACAACAACAAAAAAAAAAAAAATAAAGAAAAGGTCAGAGATACATACAACGACATTGATAATCCTCTAAAGCATTATGCTTGGAGAAACAAACCAGATATAAGTTCTCTATAGGTTTAATGGAATGCCAATCAAAATCCCAAAGGCATTTCTTATAGAAATAGATCTTCAACAAATGGTGCTGGGAAAACTGGAAATCCATATGCAACAAAATGAATCTGAATCCCTTTCTCTCGCCATGCACAAAAGTTAACTCAAAATGGATCAAGGAGCTTGATATCAAAACAGAGACTCTGCGTCTGATAGAAGAAAAAGTTGGCTCTAATCTACATATTGTGGGGTTGGGCTCCAAATTCCTTAATAGGACACCCAGAGCACAAGAATTAAAAACAAGAATCAACAAATGGGACTTACTCAAACTAAAAAGTTTTTCTCAGCAAGAGAAACAATAAGAGAGGTAAATAGGGAGCCTACATCATGGGAACAAATTTTTACTCCTCACACTTCAGATAGAGCCCTAATATCCAGAGTATACAAATAACTCAAAAAATTAAACAATAAAAAACAAACAACCCAATCAACAAATGGGCCAAGGACCTGAATAGACACTTCTCAGAGGAGGACATACAATCAATCAACAAGTACATGAAAAAATGCTCACCATCTCTAGCAGTCAGAGAAATGCAAATCAAAACCACCTTAAGATACCATCTCACTCCAGTAAGATTGGCAGCCATTATGAAGTCAAACAATAACAAGTGCTGGCGAGGATGTGGGGAAAAGGGTACACTTGTACATTGCTGGTGGGACTGCAAATTGGTGCGGCCAATTTGGAAAGCAGTATGGAGATTCCTCGGAAAGCTGGGAATGGAGCCACCATTTGACCCAGCTATTCCCCTTCTCGGTCTATTCCCCAAAGACCTTAAAAGAGCGTACTATAGGGATACTGCTACATCGATGTTCATAGCAGCACAATTCACAATAGCTAGTCTGTGGAACCAACCTAGATGCCCTTCAATAGATGAATGGATAAAAAAATGGCATTTATACACAATGGAGTATTACTCAACACTAAAAAATGACAAAATCATGGCATTTGCAGGGAAATGGATGGCATTAGAGCAGATTATGCTAAGTGAAGCCAGCCAATCCCTAAAAAACAAATGCCAAATGTCTTCTTTGATATAAGGAGGACAATGAAGAACAGAACAGGGAGGAAGAGCATGAGAAGAAGATCACCATTAAACAGAGACGAGAGGGAGGAGGGAAAGGGAGAGAGAAGGGAAATCGCATGGAAATGGAAGGAGACCCTCATTGTTATACAAAATTACATATAAAAGGAAGTGAGGGGAAAGAGGAAAAAACAAACAAGAGAGAGAAATGAATTACAGCAGATGGGGTAGAGAGAGAAGATGGGAGGGGAGGGGAGGGGAGGGGAGGGGAGGGGAAGGGGGATAGTAGAGGATAGGAAAGGCAGCAAAATACAACAGACACTAGTATGGCACTATGTAAAAACGTGGATGTGTAACAATGTGATTCTGCAATCTGTATACAGGGTAAAAATGGGAGTTCATAATCCACTTGAATCAAATGTATGAAATAGGATGTCAAGAGCTTTGTAATGTTTTGAACAACTAATAATAAAAAAAAGATCTAGAAAAAAGAAAAATAGAAATTAAAAATGAATGAACTTCACAATCTGTAATCATACTGCAATAAACCTGCTGAAAAACTGGAAAACTATGAAGCATGGTCTATGATTAATTTTACATTTCAATTATCAAACTAGTCTATAAGTGAGATATATCACTCAAAAATCGTAGTTAAATTTCCATTTTTATGTAGAGAAAAAGTCAGGATCATGCTATAGAACATCAACATTTTAGACACTGGTGGCAATAATGTTCAGATAAATTAATTTTAGATAAAACATTTGGCAATTTTTGCATCATTTTTATATACAAGAAATACTTTTAGTTTCATGTTTTCCAAACAGAACTCTCTTTTTTAAATAGAGTTTGCTGAACTACCCATATACTTCTGCAAAAGTCCATAAGTAGAACAAGAAACTGAAACTGAAGGAAACTAGGAAGGTTCGTCTAACTCATTATGTTCCTTAAAACTAAGGAAATGGAATCAGAAAAGTAAAATAAATTGTGCGAATTCACACAGCAACAAAGCTGCCCAAGAGTTCAGGGGCCAAGACTCCTGATGCACAATTCAATGATCTATTTTTTGTGCAACACACTATGCAAGGAAAGACAGGTACATGCCACGGTGAAGGGTATCTTGACTTTCTGAAATCTGATTTTTCTCTTTTCTGATATGTTTTGCACTTGCAATGAGCCCAGAGGTGATATTCCTATAAAGTAAATAAACATAAGATGTTATCTCCCAGAGGGCAACTTCTGTTTGTGGCTAAATGAGCCAAGATGAAGAAACACTTCAAATAAAAGACTCAGCTGGAATAACACAGCAAAGAGGCTGCTTAGCTTGAAAGGGAGTCTGGCACGTCGCCACTGTGATTCATAAACTATAATGTAATAAACTTGTATGAACAAAAATCTAATTTCCATATTCAACGCTGGTTACCTGAATGAGCCATATGAGAGCTAATTTTTGGAAACAACATTAATTCTCTGGAAACAAAATGAGCCACTTGATACCAGCCAGAATGTGGTAGCTAAAGGGTTTTCAAATCCTACATTCCATGGATACCTTTTCTCCATCTCTAGATTCCAAGCGTTATCTCTAGAAACTTCTTAAATTGATTCTTAGCCTAGTTTAAAGTCTGGTTGGTAAAGTGGAATACAAGAATTGGGGCTCTGAAAAGAAAAGAAAGATGAGGTCATCTGAGTCTCAAAAACTTCAGAATTTCAATGTCACCCACTTGGCTGCATTTTCTTTTTTGGTAGCGAAGTGACAAAGAGACTGAAGGATTTGTGACATCAAAATTCTTAGAGACTAAAAACAGCAAAGATTTACTCAAAAGTACTCAGGCAACTAATTTGTACTAAAATCTCAATACCGTCAAGCCAACAAGGAATAACAGGACTCCATACTCCTTAAACACAGATTAAAGGAAGTAGCTTAAGAACTGTAGTAGACCCTAATGGAATTCAAAGTATCAACTGTTCTTGCCTAAAGGGGAGTTCTTCCTTAGTGCCCCACTTATGCCAGGCTTAGCCTTGTGATTTTTCTTGACCAGTGAATTGGCACTGCCCAGCACAAATTCTAGGATCCATGATAGGCTTCCTCTTTGCTCTCATTACCACAAGTCAAAAAATATCCCACATAGAGCTGAAAGAAGACAAAGACTCATGGTGAACAGAGATTGAACAAGAAATAATCTTGCAGTTGTAAGGGACTGAATTGTTATTGCAGTAGCACCTGCCCAATAATGACTGATAAAAGAGCCAAGCAAAAGGGTTTTGTTTTGGATAATGAACTGCATGGCTCTTTGTGCCTATCTATTGCAAAATAAAAGTGTTGCTCTATAGACTCATTGTTTCAGACCACTGTTTTTGCAAACTCTTTTGATACAATGGATACATTATGATCAAATACACTATACATGTTGAAATAGATGGGTAGGAAGGCATGGCTGCAGGTTAGGAAACAATATTTAACTTGTATTGTCTGTGATATACTATGACATTTTCTCTTCTACTTTATTTTTTAAATGTTTGTTATACACCACTAAATCGACTTCAAGTCCTTTATCCTTGATCACTCTGTTTGAATTTAACACCCAGTCCATGCATCTGTTCCTCTTCTCTGTATATCCATTCTGAATATATTCTTGCCAAAAGAATATTGCTACTTAACAGAAATACAATGACACTTTATGACTGTACCTATCCCACCCATGCATAATTATGCTCAGATCTCCAAATGAACATGCGACTCCCACAGTGGTTGATAAAAGATCCTGCAGGATGTGCTCCTATCTTTTCTGAACATGTCTTTAACACATTATTTAATTTCAGCACCTGTCAAGTGATATCTTGCTAGTCCCTTGCTCATTGCTATCTCTGTATCTCTTTAAAGTATAGGACACTTTAATTCACTGTGTTTCATTCTAACATCTGTAGTAATGGGCAAAATTGTAATAATTACTTTTCTTTATAATAATAGCATTTGAATCAACAGGAAGCTATGTTTAAAGGTCTTTTAGTGGAAGGCATGAGAGTAATTTTTTTTTCATTTTATCTAGAAAGCACTATACAATTTTCTCAATATTTAACTTCCCAAAATGCATATTACAATATCTGATGAATGGGATATGAAGAGTAAACTGATCAGTAATACCATCAAGTGCCAAAGTGACCTGAGTTTTAAAAATATAAGCAATGCCTTATCATAGCCAACAAAAATTTACATCAGCCTTCTGTACCCACATGCTCTAAAATCCAGGCAGTTTTTAAATTGTGGTAAAGAAAAACATGTAATATAAAATTTACCATCTTAGCCATTTCTAAGTATGCAGTGCAGTAGTGTTAAGTATATTCACATTATTTTGCACAAATCTCTACAACATTTTTCATGTTGTCCACTGAAACTCCATACACGAATCCCCTCTTCCTTCCCACCAACTTTTGGAAACCACCTTCCTCTTTCTATGAATTTAGCCATTTTGGTGTAATCATACACTTGAATGGCTGACATTTAATAAATGGTTAGGTCATTTTGTTTTAATTATACACAGAAGTCCAGGCAACAAAATAAAAAAAATGAAATATGTCATTAGTCTGTTTTTAGCATAATGTGGTCAAGATTCTTCCATGTTGTCAAATAATGTAGAATTTCCTACTTTTAAAAGTAGTTGCATAATATTCCTTTATATCTATACACCAACATTTTGTTTATGCATTCATCTATTGATGGACACCTGGGTTGCTTCCACCTCTTGGCTATGGTGAATAATGCTACAATGAACATAGTTGTGGATATATCTCCTCAAGTTCCTACTTTGAATTCTTTTGGATATAGACCAGAAGGGCGATTATTGGATTATATGGTTGTTCTATTTTAAAAATTCTGAGGGTCCTCCATACTGTTTCCCTAATGGCTGAACCATTTTGTACAAGCATTTCAATTTCTCTGCATTGTCACCATTTGTTATACCTATTCTTTTGACAGTGGCCATCCTCATGGATATGAGGTGATATGTTGTTGTGGCTTTAATTTGCATTTTCCATAATTTTTAGTGGTGTTGAGCATCTTTGCAAGTGCTTATTGGCTTTTAGTATACAATCTTTGGAGACATGACTATTCAAACTCTTTGCTGATTTTTAAATTGGGTTATTTCATAATTCTGTTGTTAAATTATAGAAGCTCGTTACATACTCTGGATATTAACTCTTTATCAGATATTGGATTTCCAATTATTTTCTCCCATTCGGTAGGATGCACAACAGGTTTCACTCTGCTGATTGTTTCCTTTGATGTTAAAATTTTATGTATGATATAGTCCCATTTGTCTATTTTCTATTTTGTTGCCTGTGCTTGTGCCTGTTTAAAACAAAATTATCTAACAGTTTTTTTTTAATTTTAAAATAAACAAGGGCATAAGTTTACAGAGACTTCTCTATGATAATACTACTCCCATATGAAAGATACATATTGCATGCTCTGTATGAGTTAAATTTATTTAGACTGTGTAATTGTCTTAATAATAAAATGAATCAAATAAATACATAAATGTCTTATTACAAAATGCCTTACAGTCTTAAAATAATTGGAAACAAAGGCATAGATCATTCTCATATGGAAATATCTAATTCTTTATGCATCAGGTAAAATCATTTTCTAATATAAGCCTACAAGGATTTTTAAAAACTTAAATTATAATAGCTTTGATTTTTTTTTTTTTTTTTTTTTGATTTGGGCCTCTGAGAAAGGTATAATTCAACAACAGAAACTAAAAGCACCAGAAAATTTTCTACATTTGGTCTTCACATTTCCTTTCATCCTTATTTTATAAGGTATCTTTGAGCACTGGGGAACTGGATTTAGAAGAAGCCAATGGCCTGTGGACATTTCCACAGTTTTCACTGGGTGTAGAGAATGTAATTATAAATGCAGATTTACTAGATTAAAACAATATACAAAGGTGTGTTTGAGATGAGGAAGAGTAGACAGAGACACCCACTGTGGGCTCTGATAATGCGAACTTTGAGAAAATACCACTTGGAGAATGTTTCAATGGTTGCTTAACATTACCAAAGGTTCATGGTGCTTCTGGAATGGGTTCTGTCTTCTAGGCGCCTCTGGCAAGATGTAGCTCACTCTTCCATTATGCAGCTGGAGGACTGAAAGACACTTTCCTCCAAGACTGCTCTGCTCTGCCTGAGACATAGCCTGGCTTAAGACTGAAGCTGTTTCCACAGAGGGATAGGGTTAAAGATAATCTGGGTGATGTAGATGAATATGTTAAGACTCTGGAATTTAAAATAAAATAAATGTTGTAAAGACTTCCTGAGAACCGAGGCTGGTAACTGTGCAGATTGGGAGCATAGATCTACAGTCAGACAGTTTGGGTTTGACTCCATGTTTCTCCCTCTACACAATGTAAAATTTTGGAATAGTGCTCTCTGTGTATCCTGGTTACTGCTGTAGACTGAATGTCCCCACCTCCAAATTCAATGTTGAAACTTTAGCCCTGGTGTGATGGTTTTTGAAGTTGGGACCTTTGGCAATTGATAGATCATAATAGGATTCATATCCTTCTAAAAGAGGCCCCAAAGAATTCCCTCTCCTTTTCTGTCATGAGAGGCCACAGAAAGACATCTGTGAATCAGAAAGCACATTCTCAGTAGACAACAGATCCTCTAGTGCCTTGATCTTAGACTTCCAATCCTTCAGGAATGTGAGACATAAACTTCTTTGGTTTATAAACTACTCTATGGTACTTAATAACAGACTGAACTTCCTGCAAAGTGGGGCTAATAATTCTACTTACTTCACTGGAGGATTGTGAGGATTCACTGGTGAATATAAAATATTCAGGAACATTCAAGATTATAAGAAAGGCTCTATTTATAATAGCTATTATTGTGAGTCACCTATTATCTAATCTGAAAATTGACAGATAAAAATATTAAGATATGGAGATGCAAACCACTGGCAAACATCCTGAAACAACAAATATCCAAAATATAAATCTGGGCCTCTTGACTCCAACCTAGCCTTCCAAATCTTTCCAATCTTTCTAAATTATTGATCTTTCCAAACTTTCATCATTCCTATGCAATTGGCAGAAATTTTTAGCTATATCCACACAACACCTGGTCACATTATTTTCTTAGTATCTTCTTTAAAACTGGCTCATCCCTTTTAGATAAATAAGTCATTAACATTTTTACTAAATTCTAGCTTGATATTCTAATCTGCTGAAAGCTCTAATTTTTACTAAATTCTAGCTTGATATTCTAATCTGCTGAAAGCTCTATTCCTTCTAACCCAGACTCTTGTCTGGGTTAGAAGGAAGATTAGCAAGTGTTAAGGGGGTGGAGACTCATTCCTTGACTTACTCAATATTTCAAGCAAACTTCAAAGGAACTAACATTCTCACAAATGACTCAACATGGATAGAAGGTCTCAAGTTGCCTCCTGACCACAGAAGGCTCACCACACACTGGGAAAAGCTGTCTGTACTGTGCTGCTTCCTGGAAAAGGTTCCTGCACAGCAGATACAGGAAGTGTCTTTGCTGGCCAAGACACTGGGGAAGTTTTTTAGTCACCACTCAATAGAAGTGCTCTAAATAGGATCCTACCATCAGAGAAAACCTTCTACAAGAATTCACTAAAGGGTCTGGGGAGCCCAATCATGCAAAAGCCTTATGTAGGGTATTTAAGGTATTTGTTTCTGAATTCCATTTATTGATATTAAGAAGTATCCCTGCTTTATAAAAAAGTGTTGTCACAACTGCAATGTGATTGGAGAAAATCACTGGATTTTAAGCCACCATAAATATATTGACCTGTAATTGAAAAACTCTCCATAATACAAGCAAAACATGAAGAGGCTCTTTCTCTATCAGTCACACTCCTGCACCTGGAAAGAGTAAACTGCCTTGATGTTCCTTGCTAGTGAAAAAAAAAACAAAAGATTATTTTTTTCTTTTGTTACTAGGGATTCAACCCAGGTGGGATCTACCACTGACATATATCACCAACCATTTCATATTATTATTATTTTTATTATCATTATTATTTTTCTGAGACAGGGTCTTACTAAGTTGCTTAGGGTCTTGCTAAATTGCTGAAGTTGACCTTGAATTTGTGATCCTCCTGACTCAGCCTCCTTGGTTTCTGGGATTACAGAGCTAGCTACTAGCAAAAATTTTAATGACAAAGGAATAGCTTTTATAAAAAAGTAATGTGAAAAAAAAAAGTTAGGAGTTAGGACTAACTAGGATTAATTATGACCTGTAATTGAAAAACTCTCCATAATACAAGCAAAACATGAAGAGGCTCTGTCTCTTCATGAGATCCATAATGTTAAGCATCAGGGACAGAAGGAATCAGATCAAACAAGGATCTGAATAATTTTGGGCAAGATGTTCACTGTACTTTCCCATGACCTTGATAACTTTGCCGTTTTCATTTGTGAAGCCTAGAAATGAAATTGGTTTTCTGGAAAGATGGCTCTAGGTTCTAGTAACTTCCTGTTTAATAAAATACTCTGGCTGATGAGGGTCTACTTTTCCTTGGGGGAAGATAACTTTAACATTAGAGGGTTAAAAAGCAGAGGCCCTCTCCAACTTTGTAAGTTGCTTCCTCTTTGGTGTTCTCCTGACATTCTTTCATATCTCTGTTTGTGTTAGTCAGCTTTATGTCACTACTACCAAAGTGCCTGACAAGAACAACTCAGAGGAAGAAACGTTTATTTGGAGCTCCTGGTTTCAGAGGTCTCAGTCTGTGGTTAGGCCTGAGATGAGGCAGAACATCATGGTAGAAAGATGTGGTGAAGGAAGGCTGCTCGATTCACATCAGCCAAGAGGAAAGAGAGATAGGAAGGGGCCAGGGTCAGATATAGATCTAGGTGCCACACTCCCAGTGATCCACTTCCTCTAGCCAAGCCCCACTGGCCTTTAGTTATCACCAATAGAGCATCCAAATTACTAATCCATCAAATGGATTAATCCACTAATAAGCTACTGTTTCCACAATCCAATCATTTTCTAAAAGCCCAACTCTAAATCTTGCCACTTTGGGGAGCATGATTCCAACACATGAGCTTTTGGGGGGACATTACAGGTCCAAACCATAACACTATTGTATAAGACTTCAGTGTAAGAATTATGTGTAATGTGGTAGATATTTTCACTCTTCTTTGACTTCCTTCTTGGAAAATTCTAATTGCCACTTTGTCAGGCATGGATAGAGCTCCAAAATGCATGTTAAAAGAGGAGATGCCAAAAAAACCTTGATTGGGTTTTAAAAATCTGTATTCATTGTAGAAACATTATGAAATGGAGACAAAACATCACTTATCACCAAACTACCCCCAAATGATATTTACAGCTTAATATATAATCTTAATTTTTCTACTGATAAATACAGGCAGTCCTTGTTTTGCACCATCATGTGGACCAAAAAAATGACTGTGCATGGCCAAGAGACAAAGCTTGTTGGTACAGTGCTCGCTAGCATGTCTGAGGCTCTGGGTTCAATCCTAGTACCTCATAAGGAAAAGGAAGGAAAAAGGAAAAAAAATTGACTGTGCAAGCAAAACTGCAAAGTGATCTGTCTTGGTCTGTTTAGACGTCTATAACAAAAACTGGATGGCATACAAATAGCTGAAAATTGTTTCTCATAGTTCTGGAGGTGGGGAGTTCTAAAATCAAGGTGCTGGCAGAACAAGGAGTCTGGTCAGGGCCTGCTTTCAGGTTTACAAGTGGTACCTTCTAGCTGTGTTCTTACATGTTAGGAAAGGCAAGGAGTCTCTCTTAAGTTTCTTAAAAGGGGGGGGGGGGCACCGTATTCATGAGGGCCCTACCCTATGACTTCATCACTCACCAAAAGATGGGGATCTCCTAATAACATCACCCTGAGGGCTAGGATTTCAATATGTGAAGGGGGTAGGGGGCACAAACATTCAGACAATAGCATGACCTTATTAATCAGTGTAAAATATTATAATTGCTCCATGACCTTAAAAGTTATTTTCAAACCATTGAAAAAAAAACTGTTGGCAATAAATACAGAAAGGAAAAAATAATAAAACTGATACTTATTTAGTGCACTATAGTTTAAAATAATAGAAACATTGAGAAAGTAGTTTTTAATAAAACCTTATCAAGAACACTTAGAAGAGTATTTGTTTCCTTCTTCTTGTCTTAAAACTTCTGACACAGAGTGAGCATCTTTTCTACACTTTGGTAAGTTGCTTCACTTCTTTTTGAGGTTTCAATAAGTTTCCAGCACTTTATCCTTGATGCTTTCAATGTGAAATATTGCAGAGCTCCTTTGATGGGAGTTGTCTGTTGTCATGTTCCCTGGGAGGTCTTCCTCCATCTCATCACATACACTTTGTTAATTCAGGCTGGGAAGCTCATCTTCACTAAGCACCTTTGGTCTCTGGAATGGCAGTAGTGTCAACATTCCCATGCTCAGCTGCTGTTCCTTTAACTCTTATATTAGCCTTGAATCTCATTTCCAGAATTATCAATTTTTATTTCTTTGCTGCACTTTCATCATTCTTGATCAGTTTCCCCCTCTCATGTATCCAGTTATGGTCCTGTAAAGTTATCGCTGGGAGACAAAGAGTCGACACAACTGCATACGTGTACAAACTGAATCTCAGATGTGCATGACTGATCACCAAGAGTTTTGGAGAGAAGCAATGTGATCAGTCATGACCATGTTGTGCATTTGTTGTTAACAGTGATTTGGGGGCTGAAGAGCTAGCAGTAAAGTTTATATTTTATTTTTCATACTAATACACTACAGTGGCTGAAATTTAAACTGCATTGCAGAACTGGTATTATTTAACTAAATGGTGGTAACCAAAAAATTGTGCATTTCCAAACTATGCAAAGTGATTGCCTATAATATATATATACATATATATATATATATATATATATATATATACACATATCTATGCCTTGATGTGTATTTTAATATTGTGCTATTATATATTTCCTTCAATAATTTACTTTTTGGATGTTACAATATTTCATGACAATCTTTCTAAACCAGTAAATCTATAACTATAGCATCCTTTAAATTGGGATGTGGAAAGATTAAATACATTTTTCCTTTCTTTTTTTCTTTTGTTTTTGGTACTAAGGATTGAAGTCAGGGGCACCTAATCACTGAACCACATCCCCAGCCCTTTTTTGTATTTTTATTTAGAGTCAGGGTCTCACTGAGTTGCTTAGGGCCTCGCTAAGCAAGGCTGAGGCTGGCTTTGAACTTGTGATCCTCCTGTCTCAGCTTCCCAAGTGGCTGGGATTACAGGCATGCACCACCACACTAGGCTCTAAATAAATGTTAATTATTTAGAATAATAATTGTGATTTCCTATTGATAAACACTTAGATGATTTTTAAATTTTAGCAAATCATTATGATAAATATTTTTGTACATAGATCACTGTGTACTTGCAATGACTGTTTTAAAAGATTAGAACAATCATGACTACTCATAGTAGAAGAAAGTACTTAGATTATGATATTTTTAGGGTAAGAGAACATAGGAACAATAGCTGGGTTAAAAGGAAAAGTAGGAGCTCAAACTCTGAGTTTCTGAGTTGAGATACTGTGGATGGGACAGCCTGGTAGAGTTATCCAACAAGCAACAATAAATGCACATCTTGAGTTTGTAAGAGATGTAGAGGATTGCTGATTATCAGTGCTTCCTGGTTGTCTTCTGAGCTCTATCTCCCACACCACTTTTAGAGTAATCACATTAGTCTAAGCAGAGGGATTCAGGAACTAGGAGTGGGTACTTGTACATTACTGAGCAATACTTTGGAATCTGGATAGTCATTTTAGTTCTTGATTGTGCCATGAAGAGAGACACTAACATGGAAAATGTAATAAGAAAACTCACAAAGCTAAAGCAAGAGGTTGGAAAAAACACTTTGACAACAGAGACAGTCAAGGGGAGACACAAAAGAGAACTGCAAATATGCAAGAAGATGCATGAGGACTCTTCTATTTAAATGACAGCAGAACACTGTGGTCTTATAACTTGCAGGATTCAGAGAGGCCTGAAGGGTCAGATCTTGATGGGAACTGCTGCTAATATAAGAAGAGGTCACCACAATGTACATGCACACAGTCTCCCCAGTGTGAGTGGAATCCTTCCAGAGCAGGAAGGGTTAGAACAAATGTCACAAGTGTCTAGAAATCATAATTATGACAAAATTAAATAGGACTTTGTAGATATTTAGAATAAAACAGCCAAATCTTCCATAAGGCCAATTTAGTCTCCTTAAAAGTTGGTATCTCTCAGCTCAAGAACTCTGAGATGATTTATTGTCATTTGTTTGCAAGTAAGCCAGTTTTAATTTTCCTTATTTTTCTCTTTTGAGAATTAGAAATGATTTGAACTGCTTTTCTATTATAGTGAAACCAAAGCAGTTGATCTCAGCTATATCCAGATGGTTTGCATTGCTTAGGCTGATTTCAGTTAAACTGTTTAATGTTGTTAATAATCCTTTTAATATATTTAAATTTGTGTGGAGGGTAAAAGGGGACAGATCTGGTACAGATTGAAAGTCATGGCTCCTGGAGAACTTCTGTTGATTTGTCAAATCCCACTAGTGTATCTAGCACTTGTTCCAATTTTGTTGAACTCACAGTAACCCCGTCGTTAAGCTGTGACATTCAACTGCAATGATTCAGTACCAGGGACATTCAGGGGATGTGGACCTGACCATTTTGGAAATGAATGTCTTTAATATGAAATGCCTACTTTGGAAAAGTGAAGTTAACTATAGCCTTTAAGTCCATAGAGGAAAAAGCACACTGTGAAGAAAAGAATACCAACAGTCAGATTCTCTTCTGCTTCAGTGAATCCCCAAACTGTCAGATTTAATTTTTTTTTTTTAGATATGGGGTCTTGCTGTGTTGATCAGGCTGGTCTCAAAGTCCTGGGCTTCAAATGATTGTCCTGCCCCAGACTTCTGAGTAGCTGGGACTACAAGCATGCACTCTGGTTCCTGGCTTTGATATTCATTCTTAGATACCTAATATCTGTACCCTCTCACAAGGAATGGTACACAGTTGGTCTATTTGCTTTCTACCCTACTCCTATGAAGATAAAGAGGAAAACTTAAGCTGCATTGATAGATTACTTTTGGGTTAGGCACAGTGATAAACCTTTTTCAAGATCTCATTTCACCTTCAGAATGACATGAGAAAGTAGGTTTTCTTACTGTCTTCCTTTTTTTAGAACAGCAAACTAAGGTTTGGAGAATTTAAGTAATTTGTCAAATCATAAGCAATTACATCCTTCCCATTTGCTATGGTTTGTACATATAGTTTGAGTGTGTGCTCCAAAAGTTCATGGGTTTGAAGCTTGGTCTGCAGTATGGCAATGTTGAGGTGGTGGAAGTTTTAAGAGGTTAGACCTGGTGCAAGGTATTTAGGTTATTGAACACCCTCAAAAGAAATTAACACAGTTCTCTTGTGACCCCAGTTAGTTCTTGCAAGAATGAATCATCACAAAAAGAGTGACCCTTACAAAAAAGAGTGATCTCTCTGATTTCCTTTCTCCCCATGTGGACCTCCCTTACATATGATCCTACCATTCTGATGCTAATCCATTATGAGACACTCACCAGAGGTGAATCAGATGGGGTTGCCTGATCTTGGACTTTCAGTTTCCAGAACTGCAAATAAACAAACAAGAAAACCTCCTTCCCCAATATAGTATTCAGTCCCACGTATTTTGTTATAGCCACAGAAAACAAATGAATATATTAAACCCGACTGTGAACGCAAACCATGTCACTTTGCTGATTAAAACCCTTACCAGCTCCATGGAACAAAGAACTTAAAACACAAATTCCTTGGCAAGGCATTTAAACAGGAAAGATCACAGACAAATACTGAACACTTTCTATATCTCCAAAGTTTCACTTATGCAGTTATAAATCTTTACCACAAGTTTCATCATGTTAGAGGAAGAAATGGAATCTTAGAGAAAATTTCCAAGGTCATAAAAAGATTATGGATTGACAGAAATGGGATCCAAACCGACTGGACCCCAAGCCTGTCTTTTCTCTTACGCCACTTGCCTTTCTTATAGCCTAGTGTTATGGTTTGAGATGTCTCACAAAAGCTCATGTGTGAGACAATGCAAGAATTTTCAGAAGTAACATGATTAGATTATGAGACCTTTAACTTTACCTCTACCCATGGAAACACTAGGTAATAACTGTAGACAGGTAGGGCAAGACTGGAAGAAGTAGGGTCACTGGGGATGTGTCTTTGGGATATATCTTTTGTCCCTGGTGAGCAGAGCTCTCTCAGCTTCCTGACTACCATGTCCTGAGCTGCTTTCCTTCACTATTCCCTTCCACCATGATGTTCTGCTTTACCTTGGGCCCAAAGATATGGAGTTGGCCATCTAAGGATTGAGAGCTCTGAAAATGTGAGCCACATTAACTGTTCTTCCTGGACACTGTCCTTGTCAGGTTCTTTGGTCACAGAGATGAAAAAGCTGGTTAGAACACCTACCCTCTGCTAGGTGTGACTTTCTCTTTGCCGATTCTTTTTCTCTCCTGTATTCTACTACTATAATTAAGTAATTCTGGAACAAAGGCAACTTTGGAAATATTATCTTCTCAGCGAATACCCTGAATTCACTTTTGTTCTTGTTCAGCTATCATTTAAGACTCAGCTTAGACAAACCTCTCCTAATGAACTTTTATTTGATCTTCCTTCCTCTATCCTCCCCTTGTTGGAAGATAAAATGACTTCAGTTTCACTGATACTTTGTAAATGGTTATGGGGAGGTTGCTACTTTACTTTATTAGCCATGTTTATTTATAATAAACAGTGAGGAATCATTTATTGATTCATTTTGTTCAAGTAATTATTCCTGAATGCTTACTGATGCAGCTTATATTTATCTCTGTTTTCCCAGCTCTTTTAGCACAGGGCTTGACATGTAAATGCTCAAAAAAAAAAAAAAAAAAAAAAAAAAAAAAAACGGCTGTAAGAATGAATGACTAAATAAACGGAGGTTTTGCTCAAGAGCGTGGAAGTCTGAATCAACAGCAGTCATTGCTGAATCAGACTATCATCTCCTGAAATATGGTCTGCCATGATTCACTTTTCCTTTTCTATTTGTGCCAAGGGCTTCCTGAATCTAAACATTTTTGGAAAAAGATGTGTTACATAGCCAATGAGTCCCTCTAACTCCTGAAAGTTGCAAAGACTAAAGAAACATTTGCTAGGTTATTCTGTTAGAATCCAGAGTGCTCCTTCTCTCTCTCTCTCTCGCTTATCCTTCATCAACCTGCATCCAAACTATAAATAATACACAGTCATGTCTAATAGAAAGGGCAAGGAAAAGGATGAAGACAGCTCTTCTTCCTTTCTCGGAGGACAAGAATGTCATACATGTTCACTCTGATCTCTCATCATCATGCATTGGTCTTGCCTACTCCTGCCACCCAACCTTTCCAGGTAAACTTCCCAATGCTCTCTGGCTGTCAGCAGCACAGTGCCTGTTCAGACCACTTTGCCCTTTCAAGCATGGTTGGAAATACCATCACCCGTTGGGGGGGTTTCAGGATCTACCCAGAACAGGCAGGGAAAGAGCTGCTGGGACTATTCTCCACTGCTGACCCTCAGATGGCACTCCTGTCCTTGCTGGAGGTCACCCTAGGTATGTGTGCAGGGTAGTAGAGGGTGTGGTTCCGAGGCAGGATTTGAGATCCAATTCATTTACTTAACAATTTAAATAGTCCAGCCAATCAGAGTTCACTACTTTTCATACCATATCATATATATTTACACACACACACACACACACACACACACACAAACACACAGAGCTACTGCTTTTGGATCAATTTTAATAACACTAGCTATTATTTATAGAACCCATTTATGTCAGACACTCTGCTAAGTGCTTTGAATGGATTATTTAATTTAATCTTTACAGCCACCCTCTGAAGCAGATTTTATCATTTATCCTCTTTTACAGAGAGAGGGAGGGAGAGAGAGAGAGAGAGAGAGAGAAAGAGAGAGAGGGGAGAGAAAGAGGGAGAGAGGGAACAGCCCAAGACTGAGAAGTAAGAAACAGTCTCCCAATACATAGCAGGAAGGCTGAAATTTCAAGAAGCTGGTGTGTGACTCCAGTTGGGCAGGCTTAAGAGATGCTAAAGCCACACCTTAGTTAGTTATTCCATTCAACTCTTGTCCTCTCTCCTGTTTCAGTGACTTTGGACTGGTGAATGCAGAGACTTAAGAAATGCTCTTAGAAAGGTCTGGGAGTCCTGGGAGGAGGACAGGGCTGAGTTAAGCTTTATTCTCCATGAGTGGTACTTTGCTGTACCTTGCTTTATCTATAAATTCTTGTCTGTCTGAAGGGCACTGAAGCATAAGAAACACTGAGACAGAATATAGAGTTGAAATACTAACAGAACAATGGCATAATTAGTTTGTCCAAAGGAACCTAAGCCAACTGCAATTTGGCTTGGTTATGCATGGAATTAAAATTTGTCTCTGCCGGTCACATTAGCATCACCATAAAAAAAGCACTCTGACCACGGTTGGCCAGTGAATTGGACCCTGGCAACTTATATAATTATTTTCTATGTGTCCTATATGGAAATGATTCTTGTCCATGGCTGTCAGTGGGATGCACATTAATATTTATTAATTAATTCGGTAGACATTTATTAAGTGCCTACTATGTTATGGGTATGGGGCAGCTTCTGTGTGCAGTAGCTATGATTTCACCCACTCCTATGAGTCATTATCCAGAAGGGGAGCTAAAATGAGATGATTAAGAGGGGGGAGATTAAGGCTGTATGAGGTATAAAATACTCTCTTGTTTTGGAGATTAGGGGTCATGTTCTTAGGAGATGCTCTGGAAAGACTTCAATGGAGAGGACATTTTGCACATAGTGGAAGGGTAGAATTTCAAAAGGCAGAGATGTTGAAAGCATTCAAAGAAAATAGAATGTTTATATGTAATATGCTATATTAACTCGATGAGGCAAACAGTTTGGTCAAGTGACCTTTGAAATTTTTAATATAATACACAGAGAGGTTACACTTTAAGTTCTATTTCTGCAAACAAATCTTCTTTAATTTTTTTCTTTATTTAAACTGGTACATAAATCATAAAATTGTACATATTTATGAGGTACCATGTGATATTTATCTGAAATACTTATATTTCTTTATGGTGAGAATATTCAAAATGCTATATAAATTTTATACAAATAATTTTGAATGTCTATTTAAAATGATTTACATTGTTTTTATTAGTATTATCAGTATTATTAGATACAGGAAATGTATTCAGGACCTCATACATGCTAAACATGTGATCTACCACTAACCTACATCTCAGACCTAAAATGATTTATTTCATAAATATATATACTGAAATAAAAAAAGACTTGAAAGATGTACATCATAATGTAAAATTGGTTGTGATTTTTTTTTTTTTTTTGTACCAGGGATTGAACTAGGGCACTTTGCCATTGAGCTACACCTTCAGTCCTTTTTAAATTTTTTTTTAATTTTGAGAAAGGGTCTCACCAAGTTGTTTAGGGCCTTGCTAAATTTCTGAGACTCACTTTAAACTTGGGTTCTTCCTGCCTCAGCCTCCAGAGCCACTAGAATTACAGGCCTGTGCCCCTGTGCCTGGCTACAATTGTTTTTAAGTCTACTGGAATTTTTATTTTCTTTTTTGTGCTTTTTCAGAGTTTTTCAAATTTCCAATAATAAAAATGCATCTCTTCTATAACCAGTCAAAACACAAGTTACTCTAAATGGCCCTTTGAATGTCCTTTAGAGAAAGAGAGTAAGTGACTTAGTTCACACATTTAACAAATATGAGTCCCACTCACTGTTCTTGTCATTGTGGATACAGAATTGAGACAAGGTCCTCTTATAGTCTGCAGTCTACTGAGGAAAAAGAAATTAACAATCTAGATGAATTTTAAAATACAGAATTACAACTTGAGAGGGAGACATGAATAGGGTTCTGTGAGAGAGGGTAATGGCAGCACACAATTTAATTGGTGACCGGAGGAAGTTAGGCAGGATGGTTCAGAGCAAGTGGCATTGGGGTCAGTTCCTAAGGGTGAGTAGAATCAGGCTGGGAAGAGTGTGCAGGTGGGTGAGCAAGTGTGCCTGACCTCTGAGATGAATAACAGCTCCTCACAGGAGCAGGAACCCCCTGAGGGGAGGGAAAATATGTTGAAAGCAACTTGGAGGGACCAGGTGGGGGTGAGGCTCTAGATCCCACTGGAATTTTGCAGGCCCTGTCTCTAACAGCTAACTATAAATCTGTTCTAAAGAATAAGAATATAGGAAGTAGGACCAGGAGGACTCAAGATGATGAGAGAAAGGGGTAAAAAGCTCAGACGGTCTAGTGAGCTGGACCTGGTATAAATCCCCAGGTTTCCCTTTTGTGAAAAGTATGGTGGCCTTGGAGAAGATCCTACCCAGTCTCCTTAAACAACCCCACCCTATTCATCTGTAAAAAGTATGGCACCCAGTCCAATCTGCAGAGGTAGTTGTTAGGATTTAATGAGATAGTGTATTTGAAGAATAGTGCCTAGAGCTAGTTAATATTAATCAGTCAAAAAACTGTTTCTGCTTTTTATCAATTTGGACAAAAAAAAATCCATTATTGAAGAACACTGTGAAAGTTGATCTGAAGTTCTCACATAAAAATCTTGTGATGCACTGTATATGCTAATTAGCTAGATTTAGTCATTGTATAAGACATATATGCTTCAAGCATCCTGTTGTATGTGACAAATGCATTTTTAATCTATTTAAAATGTTATCTACTAAAAATAAATATATAAATAAATAAATGGATGTAAAAATTCTTTTTCCACTGCTTCTTTCTAGAGATAAAAGCCAAAGTAACATGTATTCCTTTTTAAAGAATGACTATTCATTATGTAACTAAGATGCATAAAAGAGTTTATTTTTAGGACATCAGTTTTGACGAATAAGAAAAATACTTATGTAAATAAAATTAGATATACTCCCAAACACATGCACACACATACCATTTTTCTCTTTTAAAACTTTGTTTTAGGTTAACATCACTAAATTGAATGAACTCAAGCTAAACAAATTATAAAGCTGGATCTGCTTTTTCGTGTTATCACAAATGCATTTTTGAAAAGATATAACCCAAACAGTCAGTCTTCCTGAGCAAGTGCAAATGGCAGAAGAATCCAATGTCACCACCAGGAGAATGTATTTGGGTTCTGCAGAATGGTTAGGTTTGATGACACTAATAACCGATTTAATGAAGGAGAATGAACAGAGCGAAAATTGTCTAGTATTCAATTATACATTGGGATTTTCCCTTTCAACAGTATTGAGTATTACTATTATTTAACATCATGATGAGTTGGTTTGCTATCACCATGATTGGCCTTTAAAAATTACACACAGCACAACATCGAACAACAAATCCTATTGGTTATTAAAAAATAGTTGTGTTAAAGTAGCATTATTTCTTTATTTGGCAAGTTCAAGTAGAACTGTATCCACCTAGCATACTAACTTGTTCTGTGTCTGATCAGTCTTCGCAGCTCTGCAGGGGAGCATCTTCATTCTGTTACCGCCATCAGCTTCTCCCTCAACTTCAAAGTTATCAGAATATTACAGAAAGAAGCCAGGTTTTCATGTGATCAGGGATTACTGACCAAAGCAAATTCACAGTTGATGTGGAAAATATTTTTTTTAATTAAATACAGCTATTTATTCTTAAGGGGCAAAATTTTTGAATGGCGGAGTAACAGAAGAAAGAAATAAACAACAAAGAAAAAAACCCTCCCTATCACTATGTACCAAATTGTGCTAATGGAATTATAGACTTGAAACCAACAAACAAAAAAGCTTTCAGTGTAAGGTTCCCCTAATAACTAATATGATATTGGGCAGATTTACACATTCCTTCAGGGGCCACATCTCCCAAAGTCAACCCTCTACTACTACTTGGAACATGCTGGTGCAAGAAGCTGAGTCAGAAAAAATACTGTCCTATTTTGAACAGAGGCAAGGAGGACCCTTATGAGCCATCACTATTCAAATGCTCCCAGAAAAAACTTAAATTGTTTTAGGGCTTGGTGACAATAGTGACCTTTAAGAAACTGGAGACCTTGAAGCAGATAAAGCAGCTCATTATTATCAGATCCTTTTATACTAACACACACTCCAGTAACTCATTAGTCTACTCACCATGTGACAAGGGACAAGCCTCACCTTTAATTATGTATCAAGTGGACACCTTGCCATTAGGGAATGAAGATAGGACAATATGATTCTTATCTATACCTGCAAAATATCTGTGATGGAAGAAATAACTGTCTTTCTGTTCCCTAGGGCAGGATGGGGGAAAATGTGTATCTAGTTCTTTTCTTATATTCTAAAGAACTGTCTTATTTTGATCTTAATTAGCTGCTATAAACACTACATATAGCCTAACACATAGTAGGTAGTTTTGTAAACCTCACTTAACTTTGTTTAGAATAAGAATATAGTGACACGTCATCTTGAAGTACTTGAATCAAATTCTCTGTGCATCTCTAAACTCAAATGCTACAGACAATTGCTTAATCTTTCAAAGAATTCTCACAGCACAGGAACAATTTCAGAGGGTAATTCTTTTTCTTTTTTTTTTTTTTCCCCAAGCAAGGCCAGCCTTCCTGTCAGTGGCAGTGTTTGAGATGTTTGGGGCTTTGCCTTTGATGAATACATGACATGCCACATTCTATGGGCCTGCAGATTCATCACTCTCCAAATTTATAGGGATGTATGCAGTGTGATTTGATAAATTGTTTTGTTTTTCCTTTCATCACTCACACGATATTGGAAGGACGCTCCCTGTATATCTTAGGCATCATCTATCAAAAATAAGGCTTTGGGGAGAACAAATAAAATGCAGTAAAAACTTGTTGAACTGATAACTATATAATATGAATGTGTCATCTCTGGGGGCCACTATATGAGGCTCATATTTTATGTTTTTTAGCAAGTTTACCTATCTGTCTCCCAGGGGTTTAAACTGCATTTTGGTTCAAATGTTTGCAAAGCTTCCCAGTATCTTTGGAAGAGAGTGCTATAAATTAAAATGGTTATTAATCTTACTAAATCTATTCCTTTTTACTGGCATTTACTTAGGAGTTCCGTACTTCTTTATGATGGATTGCTTTGGCAACTTACTCTACAAACTGGTACATGAAATAAGAACCTAGAGAAGCTTGATACTGTTTTGCTTTGTTTTGTTTGTGAAGTAAGGAAAAATTGTCACTAAATTCACTGCCCCCCAACCCCCCAAGAAAAAGGTTGAAGTTGAAAAGAGAATTCTGGAACTCTACAAATGCTGGACCTGCCAATTTTAATCAAGGTGGGAATGAAAATTGTTGTATTTGTTAATTCAAGTTGTACTTACACTTCATCATGAGAACCACAAGTATTCTTTAGTTAATCAAAGGTCCTTGATTCAAGGTCACTGTGGAGGTCCATGAAAATATGTTTGAATCCCAGAAGAAAATTGCTTTATAAGCTCCAAGGCCTAAATTTCTTATCAGATACTTAAAGCATAAATCTGCTAAACAGATTCCATGGTTAAAATGTTCACCTCTTTTTGTAGACGTTAGGTGATCCTCAAAATAATGGATAATGGGATATCTACCTTGCTATTATATAATGCTCAGATGAATGAAAACCAGAGAAAATGAAACAATACAAAGATAGCAAATTTGCCCTTCTGATAGGACACGATTTCAAAGACAGCTAATTTTCAGGACTGTTGATGTCACAGGGCAAATGGGAATGCCAATTCCCTTATTACTGAGCAAACTGTTCAGTTTTTAGAAAGGATTAAAATTAAGCCAGGTGCCATAGCACGCACACGACTGCAATCCCAGCAACTTGGGAGGCTGAGGCAGGAATCTTACAACTTTGACGCCCACCTCAACAACTTTGAGAGATCCTGTCTCAAAATAAAAAATAAAAAAGACTGGGAATGTAGCTCAGTGGTAAAGGGGCAAAACACCCATGGGTTCAATTCCCAGTACCAATAAATAAATAAATAAGAAAGAAAAGAAAAGAAAAGAATTGATTATCATACTGATATGGGAAGGTTTTTTAAGGTATACTGATCAGTGAAAAAGTAAGTTTCTCAAATATAAATTAACAGATACGTGAAAGGATGTCTAGTAGAGTAGAAGGAGGAGAATGGGAGAGGGGAGGAAAGATGGGAGGAAAACAGGGAGGGGAAAGAGGGGCTCATTAACTGAAATAGAATTCTATGCATGTATGAGTTTGTTGGGATGAACCCAACTACTGTGTACAAATATAAAGCTTTAATAAAAATGTTTTTAAAAGGCATTTATCAAAATAATAACTAAAATATGAACCAATAATGTAAATGCCTCTCCCCTCCATATATATACAAAAATCAATGCAAATGTAAAGATTTGGAAAGTTTCTTACCAAAATCCCAGCACAGCTCACGTGCGGTGGGAGACAGGGAAAGAGGGTGTAAGGTGAAGGACACTTTACATACTCCTGGATCACTAAACTACAAAAAGATATGTCCCATTCTCATGAGCCATCCATTGGCTGTGTGTGTGTGGACTATTTCACATAGTAGCCAAATGAAGGGAGAGGTCTGACACTGTGAACTCTGGCAGGGATTGATCACGTGATGCAGGTGAGCCTCCCCTTTAGCTCTGCGGAAGATCCCACACAGCACCTGAGATGAGTATGACTTGCCAAGATGTCAATCAATCTGCTGACCACAAGACATCAGGAAGCAAGACTCCACCTTATCCCTGCCTCGGATGTCCCCAGTATAAAATAAACCAAACGCTGGCAGGCTCACTCTCTCTTTTCCAGTGCCCCCCCAGCCTGGAAGCTTGACCTTTAAGGTCAACGAGCCATCCTACTCTCATTCCAAAAGTACTTTCTGTGATGTGTGATTTTTTTGCCACCTTCTTAGCTTAATGTCGCAGCCAACCCTTTCAAACCCCATTTGTCTTGTCAGCGCAGGTCACAGTGGAGTTCCCATATTTCTTATGTGATTATTATTTTAAAGAAAGCATAGAGTTATAAAAAACCTGTGAATGCATTACCTCTCAAACAAACAGCATTTTCAAGCAGGCAAAGGCGTCTTTCCATGCCACGGAATTAACAGTTTGCAAACTAATCTGAAGCCTTAGGGATTTCTCAGAGTCTCCTTGAGGGTGAGAAATGAAGGCTGCAGCTGGTGGGCTTCAGACCTGTAAGTGTGTATATACACACACAGACATCTCGCTGCCCACTCTAGCCTCCAGCTTTGCCTTTCTGTTGCACAAATTAAAATTAAACATGATTTTGTGTGAGCAGTGTTTCAGGATCTAAAAACATTGAAGGGCTATTCCAACTCCATTTTGAATTTTTACCCTGCAATGATAACATGATTGGCTCAAGGCCACACCCTAATGGTCAAACCCAGGGAAGGTTAGGTCCCTTACCTGCCCCATGCCCTATACAAGCTGGCCTCTCTATAACATCAAGGTCTTTTCATCTCACATGTACATCCCCTTACCTGAGAGTCAGATGTAGGCAGCAGCAGAGCCAAAGGCAGGAGCATTACTTATTTCCATTTCCTCTGACACATGTATATTGATTTTTTTAATACTATGAATATGTACAATCACTTAAAGTCTTCTAGGCTCCTCAAGAAGGATAACTTAAAAAAATTTTTTTTTGTAGTTATAGATGGACAGAATCTTTCTTTCTTTTTTTTTTTTTTGTGGTGGTGAGGATCAAACCCAGTGCCTCATGCATGCTAGGTAAGCACTCTGCCACTGAGCTATAGCCCCAGCTCCCAAGAAGCCTAACTTTTATAGGGGACTATTATGGTTTAGATATGAGGTCTCTCCCCCTGAACTCCTGTGTTAATGCAGAAATGTTCCAAGGTAAAATAATCAGAGCTGAAACCTAATCAGTCCATTCTAATTTGAATGACAAAATGGTGGTGTGGCTAGAGGAAGTAGATCACTGGGTTTACATATATTATTATTATTATTATTATTATTATTATTATTATTATTATTATTTATTTGCTACAAGGGATGGAATCCAGGGGTGCTTTACCACTCAGCCACTTCCCCAGCCTTCCCTTTTTTAAAAAAAAATTAAAACAGGATCTTGCTAAGTTGCTGAGGCTAGCCTTGAAATTGCAATTCTCCTTCCTCTGCCTCCTAAATCACTGGGATTATAGGCGTGCACTACTACACCTGGCTTGGGGTTTATATTTTTGTCCCTGAGGCCTCACACTTTCTCTGTTTCCTGTCCACCATACACGGAGTGGCTTTCCTCCACCAGCTCTTCTACCATCATGTTCTGCCTTACCTACGGGCGGGAGCAATGGAATCAGTCAACCAAGGACAGAACCTCTGAAACTCTGGGCCCAAATAAACTTTTCCTTGTCTAAGCTATTCTTCTTGGGTACTTTGGTCATAGCAACAAAAAGCTAATGAACACATCAGGGATCTGAGTAACTATAGAAAACAAGAAAAAGATAGGCTTTCTTTATTTTCCTTAAGATAAAGAGATTGCCAAACGAATTAATAAGATAACATTTATTATGGTCAGTGATACATTCCACTGAAGTCCCTAAGTACAAGATTGCTTAAGTAAGTCACCTGCCCCATCCAATTAAGAGCTGATAAACAGGATCCAAGAGGACAGGGAAGAGAGTATAAGGATGCCTATCCACCTCTTATCCAGCAAGAACTAAACTGCAGTAGGGATCAAACGTGCTCCCAAGGAAGCAGTTCATTGCCACTGTCTCCTGCAGAGATAACCCAAACTGAAGACTGTGACAGACCCTGGGAGGGCAAAGAGAAATCATCTCACTAGGTTGTCACTTACTGTCACACAACATAAAATGGCCAGACCCCCAAATGGATCTCTTCTTTGCACTCTAAAGGATCTCCTTTCTCTGAATTCTTAGTCTTTAAAAAAAAATCGGTGTTAGTATCTTATTTTAGCTTTGAATTACGCACTGTCCATCACTGTGCCTTAATTATTTCTGTATGTGTCTCACATACAGACCGAAAGCACAAGAAGAACAGGGTTGTATCTTACACAGGGTATCTTGTATGTCTTACATAAGGAATTAATAGTAGGTGCCAGAAAATACTATTAATAACCTACCATGTGCCAGGCATTCTTCTTAATGCTAGAGACAGAGGCACGGAATGGTAATTTGGCTAGCTGTGGTACCAAGTTATGCAAAGACTTATAGAAGTGTGCTATGCAGATGTTTTGTAGATGTGGCAAATAGCTAGGGAATGCTTAACTTTAAGTAAAGGAGATCACTCTCAATAAAGCAGGTGGACCACATCTAAATAGCTCAAAAGGAGCTCAGAAAGGAATAGAGACATGGACATGGTGGTGCATACCTGTAATCCCTGCGGCTCTGAGGCATGAGGATTAAAAGTTCAAAGCCACCCTCACAACTTAGCAAGGTCCTAAGCAACTTAGCAGGATGCTGTCTCAAAATAAAATATAAAAAAGGGTTGGGGATGTTGCTCAGTGGTTAAGCACCCCTGGGTTCAGTACCTGGTATGGGGGGAGAATAAAAAAAGAGTAGAAGAAGAGAACTGGCAGTCAGAATGGCAACTATTAAGAATACAAACAACAATAAGTGTTGATGAGGATGTAGAGAAAAAGGGGCACACTCATACATTGCTGATGGGACTTCAAAATGGTGCAGCCAATATGGAAAGCAGTATAGAGATTCCTTGGAAAACTGGGAATGGAACCACTTTTTGACTCTGCTATCCCACTGCTTGGTCTATACCCAAAGGACTTAAAAACAGCATACTACAGGGACACAGCCACATCAATGTTTATTGCAACACAATTCACAATAGCTAAACTGTGGAACCAACCCAGATGCCCTTCATTAGATGAATGCATAAAGAAAATTGATATATATATATATATATATATATATATATATATATATATATATATACACACACATACACACAATAGAATATTATTCATCATTAAAAGAGAATAAAATCATGGCATTTGCAGGTAAATGGATGGAGTTGGAGAATATAATGCTAAGTGAAGTTAGCCAATCCCAAAAAACCAAATGCTGAATGTTTTATCTGATATAAGGAGGCTGATTCATAATGGGGTTGGGAGGGGGAGCATGGAAGGATTAGATGAACTCTAGATAAGGCAAAGGGGTAGGAGGGGAAGGGAGGGGCATGGAATTAGAAATGATGGTGGAATGAGATGGAGATAATTACCATAAGTACATGTATGAAGACACGAATGGTATGAATATAATTTATATACAGCCAGAGATATGAAAAATTGTGCTCTATATGTGTAATATGAGTTGTAATGCATTCTGCTGTTATATATAACAAATTAGAAGGGAAAAAAAGAATTGGGAGAGGGAGGAAGGGAGGAAGAAGGGAATGAAATTGACCAAATTGTGTTATGTGTAAGTACAAATATGTCACAATGTATCCCACTATTATACATAATTATAATGCACCAATAAAATAATTAAATTTAGAATAACAAAAATGACTGATTAGTGTGTCCTAAGTCATAACTGCATAGGAGTACAAGTCCTGGTGTGGTATTGCACAGTAAGGAGAGTGATAATAGATAATAAAAATGGACTACATATTTCAAAATAGAAGAAAGGATTCTGAACATTTTCACCATAAAGAAATGATAATATTTGAGGAGATAAGTTTACCCTGATTTAAACATTATACAACATGTACACATATGAAAACTTCACGTGGTGTGCCATAAATATATACAATTTTTTATGTTTCTTCAGTTAAATATTAAATTAATAAAAACCAAAACCTAGTTTCCCCTGAGAAAGTACAAATTCTGCTTCAAGTGTGCTGTTACCAATTCATGCCCAAGAGTCCCCAGCCTGTCAGCCTGTGAATTTTGGATTTGACAACTTCTTGGATCCTGAGAGCCAACTCCTTAAAAGAAACCCTGTACATACAACATACAACACACACATACACAGAGGACACACACATGCGTATGTTTCCTTTTATTTCTCTGTAGACTAACACAAAGAATAAACAGGCTGCTATCATGAACCTGACATTCTTCGTGGTATAAACTAAAAATTTCTTAACCGTATCACTAATCAAGAGAAACAGAGCAAGTGACAAGGCCAAGCAGAAAATAAAGCAAGACAAATATGACCTCACTTGGTTGGAGAGAGACATTTAGTCTGGGTGGTCAGGGCAGGCTTCCTTGAAGCAGTGACATTCAAACCGAAACAGGAGTTGACATTCTCATTACTGTTTTTGTTCCCTCCATAGATCTTGTATAAAGTAATTTACATAGTATGAGCTCAATAAATTATTTGGAATAAATAATGAATAAATTAATAACATGATCTTAAGGAAGACCGGCCATTCTAATTTCTGGTAACTAAGAAACAAGCTGAGTTTAAGGCCTTAATGAGAAGAATCTCCCCTCCATGCTGAAATTACACCAACCTGGAGATGGAGGCTTTTGTTTCTAACTTGATTAATGAATGCAGGTGACTGATTAACTTGTTTTAAGTATGCAATTGCTTTAACCTGCACTAATTTTAAAACAGTACAGACTTGACATAGTTGGTGGACAATGTACAGAGCACAACAAATATCTCTTCCTGACCCTGTTTTGTCCTTTTCTTATCTCCTTCTTTCCTTCAAAGCCCAAACACACCTCCCACCCTACACTCCCCAGACTTGATGCTTTATTCTTCATGGAGGAAAAAAATACGGCATCTCATTTTTTTTTAATTTTTATTTTTTTACTATTTTTTTTTAGTTGTAGTTGGACACAATACCTTTATTTTATTTATTTGTTTATTTTTATGTGGTGCTGAGGGTTGAACCCAGGGCCTCGCATGTGCTCAGCGAGCGCTCTCCCCATTGTCTGATTCCTACTACGTGGCCAATCATGTTTGCTATCTTTAATATTGAATGGTGTGGGGATGATGGGGAATGGGGCAGGATAAGGTGCTGATCTCCTTAAAGGTTCAAAAAGTGTTTCTGGTCACAACATTATGTCTTGAAACAGTGATTACACTAGTTGGGAGGGATAAACTGAATGAGTTAGGCCTGTGCTAGAGGTCCTTTAACAGGCTGTCACTCTGGGACCTCTTCTCTTCCTGTCTTAGCTGTGATGCAGAAAGCATGAGCAGAGGCTACTGTTCCAGTAGTTTGTAGAATTTCCAAGCAGACTATTGTAGGCAGTAGAGGTTGACCAGAATAGGGAGTGTGCACAGAGATAAGAGGTGGCACTAAAGACTTAATTAACACCTTTGATTGGAAATACGGAATACTTTGCCCAACAGGCTTGAACAGAATTTCGACCATAGCAGGGCTGTGTGTTTGGGTGGACTTACAGACAATAAACTTGATTTTTTTTTTTAAGCAAAGAAGAGAAAGACTGTGTTAAGTGGAGATAATACTCATTTAGGATCCGGAATCATTGATCTATAGAATTAATATGAACCACAGAGATAACTTAGATCCTAACCTTGATTATTTCAATGATGAGCTTGAGGCTCAAAGAGAAACACATTTCACCTGAGAAAGATCCACTTTTTTCTCTCATACAGATACTTCTGTTCTCAGGGTGAAGGATACACAAGTCTATTGACAGGTTCTGCAAAGCTTGCCGTAGGCTAGTATACCAAGAAGCAATTTATTAAAAAACCCTATTATTTACTATTGTTGTTGCTGTTGTTGTTGTTATTATTATTATTATTATTATTATTATTTTGCATTTCTTGCATTAGCCTGCTATGGTCCCAACTATTCCTACTGGTCCAAGTTATGTACATAATAATAATAACAATAATAATAATACCAGTGGTAGTCATCAGCATTTATTGAGGGATCCACTATGTGCAGGAGATTCTACATAGCACTGCACACCTCCTCTCTTCCGCAATATACCCACACACCTTAAAGACTCATGTTCCCTACCTGAGTATTTGCTCTGGCTTCTTGGAGTTTTCCCACTTTTAGTAGGTGCTGGTATCTTAGATAAGTTTTACATGGCTGTGCCCCATTCTGGTTTTCTCTACCTTTGTTGTGAGATGCGTTTTCTTGAACAACCCTTTCAGCATAATGTGTACTCTTTTTCTAATTCAAAATCTTAATTAGATTTCTCCAAGCCTTCAACAGAGCAGGCAGCAGAATGCCTCTACCATGTTCCTGTTTGAACTTGATTTCAGATGGCTTCCCATCACCCTCACTGGGTTCTTTCTCCACTAGCGACTTTCCACTGTGAACAGGGTAATACATTTAAGCCCCCAGCTTGCACTCCCCTGCTCTGGTCTTGGTGCCCCTTCTCTCTGTGTGGCTGCCTGAACATCGAGCTGCTTCCCTAGAGAAAGTCTTAACAATGGGTGTTTGAATTTCTGCAATTCTTCCCATTGTAAGTTGGGAGTGGGAGCCAAGGCAGAGAGCATAACTCAAACCAACTAGTATTTTGAACAGAATTATGACCTGCAGGTAATTCATGATTCTATTAATTGTTTGTTCTTTCCTGCTCTGAGTGAGATATTAGCCACCACTGAGTCTTTAGCCATAATAAACAGGCAGACAAGGTGACAGTGGAAACAGGTCCTTGATTAAAAATCTATGCCCTGCAAACCTACAAATTAGATAATCAGAGTAGATGGAAGAGAGTTTCTTAGTGAACGTAACCATTGCCACAGACCTTTCAGAAAATAAAAAGCCACAGGTCTAAAGAAAATGATCTAAGTGATTTCTGCAAGAGTACAAAATAATCTTTAAAATGATGCTGAGAGCTGACAGGTGATATCAGTGGGAACCTTAAAAACAGCATAAAATGTCTGGTCCCCCAAAATGCCAATGGTGAGCATGACAGCTCTTTTTCACCCTTCCTTCGGCTCGCCCCTTTGGAACTGAGCAAGGTTTTAGTACCTTGTTGACAGAGCCAAGAAGTGAATGATCGACACTAATGGGATTTTTAATCTTCAACCTAATTAACTTTGTTAAAATTAAGGCTTACCAGGAAGAATCAGCACAAAGAAATTAATTAAAGCAATGGAATTTTTGCTGGATTTAACAGCTGAGTACCAACTATATCTATAACACACACGGAGACAGATATTTTAAATTCATTTCCATTTTTCTTTTGTTGCTTTGCTGTTTCTATTTTCAAGATAACCTACGTTCCCAGAGCTGTAAGTGAATACCTCTGTCACTGGCACAGGCTGTGCTGTCTAGTGAAGGGGGGTTTCCTTGTCCCTCAAGGCCACTGTGCCTTTGACCTTGTTGGACCTGCACTGCCTGGTGCCTAGCTGGGTGTCTGGCATGTGGCCAGTGTTTGATACTTGTTTGCTGAAAGACAGAAAGTGTGAGCAAATAATGATAACCCTAAATAACCGATGGCAATAAGTAATGACATTGATATTCCAGCTTATATTCTTCACTTTGTTTTATTACATGAGAAAAAGCAAAGATAAAGAGAATGGGAACATTTTCTTCCTTGCAGAAACTAAATAAGCGAATGTTTACAACATCCTACAGCACACAGAAGTATCAGGAGACCCAGTTCTAAGCGTACCCACTACAAATTACAATTCAGGTCCACCTCAAACCTGAAGGACTATTAATGAAAAATAAAGTAACACCTTTGTTTTGGATCACACAGAAATGGACTACTTTGGATGAGTATTTGTATAGCTGTAAATCAAAAATTTACAAAATATTCTGTGTGGCAATATTTGCAAATTTTATCACATATTGCTCTGACTCCATATCACTGCACAGTGATCACAATAGAAAGAGTTGTTTTCAGTGATGCTGGTGGTTTTGGTGGTGGGGTGACCGTGATGAACAGCATTTATTAAATGAAATGCTGTAAAGCAATGATACTTTCATTCCACCTAGTTTCAAAGGGACAGTTGTCTATAATCTTTTTGATTCCTTTCAACTTGGCATTTGGGGCCATTTTCCATCTCTCTTTGCCCAAATTTCTGGGACAAATTCTTTCTCCAAGTAAATAAATAAGATTAGTAATTCACAAAGTTTACCATAGTACCATGGGGCAGAGGGACCAGGAACCTGGTGGGAACAAGGAGTGATATGAAGATGGTTTCACAGGGCAATGGTACCCAGGGAAGTAGGGCTTTAGAAAATGAAACAGGGAATGGAATCAACAGTGTTCCAAGAGAAGGAATCAGCTCAAAAGAGAAGGCTGTGGCTGGTTGGGGTTGGGTGGAGAATAAAAGGAAGGGTAGATAGGACATTCTAGTATCTGGAGATGGGCTAGAAAGATCTGGGCCAGACTGGAAGGGGAACATCATTAAAAGTTTATTATTGAGACCAAGACATGGTATTAAAAAAAAATCACTCTTTCACCAATGTGTATAATAGGCAAAGGTAAGGAAAGACTTGAAAAGTGAAAAGCACAGGAAAGCCTAATCTTGTCACTACAAGGAGAAAATACAAGAGTCGGGAATGGAGACAGATTCAGAAGCATCCCACCTGCAGCCTGACAAGGTATGATACCTTCTCATCAAGCCTTCTGGTAAGCACTTGGTCTCCATTCTGGTCCATCCCTATAGTTTGGCTCTTCTGGGATTTCAGTTGAACTCTTGAGCCCCCCTTCCCACAGTTGGGACACACCGGCTGTTATAATAGCTAATTTCCACAGTACTCCCACTGCCTGAGGCTGGTACACAGCCCATGCTTACTCCTTGTCTCTATGTATGGATTAAGTTGTTTCTGTTTGATATTAGTTGACATTCTGCTACTGGACCATCCTCTTCAACGATCTTGTCCTCTCGAATACAGCTGATTCCTGGGTTGATTCTAACTGGGCCCATTTCACTTCAGACCAGACCTTGGGTTAGGACATCTATGGTTCTCGACCCCAGCTCAACATTCGAGAAATTGATTAGACTCACCTGCAGAACTTGAAAGACACGATGCTTGGAGATCCCACACTGAAAATTTCTCATTCAATTCCTCTGGTAGGAGATGAGCATGGATAGTTTTTAAAGTTCTCCAGGTGATCCTAAAATATTGGCTGAAAACCACTATTTGATAATTTTCCCTCTATCTAACAGGGTGTCTGCAGCTAGAACTGAAATTTCTAGTCATTGGTTTCATCTTTCTTGTTTTCAGTCGGTTCTGATTCCCCAAAACTCCCCACCCTCATCTGCAGAACAACTAGGAGAAATCTACATAAATATACCTTCACTCCTCATTTTACTACTTCTTTCTTGCTGACCATCAATACCAAACAAATTATGATAAAGCTGGGCCAGTAAACTAGCCAGGGAGACAGGGGGACCAGGGCTAGAATATGCACAAGGCACAGTGTAAATAAAGGCAAAGGGAATCGACTCAAGAAGTTGCACTAGTAGAGAAGTAATAGAGACATACTCTGGAAATATATAAGTCAGACTAAACAGTCCCAAGAAAGAGATCAGGGTCTGGATAGGGTGTGGGTAAGTTCACCAAGAACTCTTCAAAGATCTGCCTGAGGAAAACCCTGGTTCCATGATCAGATAAGACTAGGTCCACAGGTGAGAGTAGGTGATCAACTCTGGTGCCAGAGAAAGGACAGAACAGTGAACGTGGTCTACCCTGGGTGTGAATGCAAAGAATTTTAAAACAACGATAAAACTTCTAAAAGCCAGTCTGTATTTTATTATGACCATGCACCAACATTTCCAAATAATGTTGGTGACAAAATACCACACATGCTGAAAGTCCTTTGTTAACCTAAGTTATAAACCATTATTAGGACTATAAAAATTAGAATTTTTTTCATGAACATGAAAGTGAAATTTGGGGACCACGTATACAGTCAGCCTTCTTGACATAGCTACTCAACTACATGCATTATTTTCAAGAGAGGTCTTAACTGTTTGAAAAGGGGCGAATCCACTCTGAATGTAACTCACTCATCCTAAACCAGCAGTTTTGCATGGTCCTTGGTTTAAGCAGTAGATGCTTAATAAATATGATTGCACAGTGACTACAGTGTGAGGAAATAGAACCTGTGCTGGCATTCTGCCCCCCTGGAGTTTTTACATATGTTTAAAACTTAATGAAACAGTACAAACACAAGGTGACTTTTTTTGTTGTTATTTAGTAAATGCAAATTTTAGCTCATGCATGACAAATTTCACTGATTTTGAATAATATCTATAAAATTGAGATTTCTTCATTAATTAAAAAACTATTAAGAAAGTACTTATTAATGACTATCACATAATTATCACTAAATGATTTTGTCATGTAGAAAGAGAACTAAAAATCTACTCTGGGTGCTAAATACATGAGTTACAACATTAGTACACAGGTAGGTGAGATGGGGAGGGTGAGAGAGGAACTGAGAGGAACATATGTATGCTGAGCATACACTTGAACTTCCCAGGAATAATCTCAGGGTTACTCATAATATTACATAGCTGGGTCCTGACCAAGGGCCAATGCATTTTCCTGCTGAAGTTTACTAAAAATGACTTGTATACACCACTGCAAGGCCAATTCTTAGAGGTCTATGGTGTTGAATATTCTTCTGTGTGGGTCTCTGGTTGCATGAGAATCATTAGTTTATACAGGTTAAACTCAGAGCTCCTGGTGGGGCAGGGAATAACCACTTATTTCCTACCCTCCCCAGTCCTATTGAAAATCATGGTATGGCTTAAGTATAGAAAGAATGAATTCAAACAAAATGATGGTCTTCTTTCAAGCTACCTAGTGACTTTCTTAAAAGTTATCCAATTAGTTTATTGTTTATTCTTAGTTTATGTGGATTCTATTGTCAACCATTCATTGATAAATATTTATAGGCTAGTTACTCTAAGGTAGCATGATTTTAAGCACTGGGAATGTAATCAGTGAACAGAACAAAGTACTTTAGTCTCATGAGGAAAGTACTTCCCAATGACTGAACAATGTGACATGGCATCTCTAGAGAGTATACCATGTGTACCTGGCTGTATGTGTCAGAGCAACCTGCCGACCACTCAGGCAATATGAACTAAATGGCATTCTCCTTTGAATCTCACTGAGTGACCTGGGTTTTATACAATGCGACACTTTGAAGAACTCTTCACATACTCCTGCTTGAATTGAAATCTTGTCCTATGAAATGCATGGGGTTAGACACATTAGGTCTGCACTCAGAGCTCGTACATTATCATTAAATTTATTACCTTGAAGGTAGTAGATTCTCAATAAGTATTTATTAAATGAATAAATGATATAAAACCCATTATAACTCATTTGTGATGGCATATTAACAATATACACAATTCCCGATAATATATTTTCTTTTGCAACTCTATTTCTCTTGCATTCTTAATTCAGTATTAAATGGTCATTTGCTCCCATTTTCTTTGACTATGCACTACATTAAAATACTGCTTTCTTCCCCCAAGCTTTCAATTTAAATATGCTAGCAGAAATTCCTATTAATTCCATTCCAAGTATTTGCACAGAACTGATCCACCATAGCCGTCTGCTAATGATGCATCTGTCATTTTATTGACACCCCTAAACAGCTTTATTCTCTTTTCTAATTAAGAGACAAAACTGGTATTGTCAGCTGATGAACCGACATTTGGGGGCTTTTGTTCCAATGTAAAAGGCAACACATTATGATGCTAAAACAAAAACGCAGGACTCTTAACAGAAAAAGCCCACTAGACAAAATATATTTACATGTAAGGTTTGAATTGAACTTGTTATAAGCCTAATAAATATACAATATTTTGAGTTACAGGGGGAAAATATACACGGTGACAAAATATATTCAAAACAAAAAGCAGTGCTTCCTACCCTAAATGTCCACTAAATCCAAAAGAAAACCTTCTCATGCACTCACTGAACAATCAAAAATCCTAAAGGGGGGGGGGGTGGAATACTAAACCTTTTAAAGCTGATCAGAATGAAATGCTGGAATATAAATTACCATAAAGGGACCAGTAATATTTCAATAACAGCTAAATAGGGGCTAAAAGTTCCTGCAGTAAAACTACAAAAAATGAGGTAAATACTACATTTTTTAAGGGCTTAAAAAAGAGCAATGATTTCTTGATGATTACATTAGCCAATTCCCAGTGAAATGACAATTATGGACAAGCACAGGACCAACAGCTCACCAGAATGTTCTCAAGCAAGTGAGGAGGACAGGTCATAAAAGCTCCATCACCATCACATTAAAAATCTAATCTAAAATCATTGCGTGTCAGAAAATTAAGGATTCATCAAAATATTCCCAAAGGTTATGTGCTGAGAGGAATGCATAAGAAGGAACCACACTCCACGATTTCCTTACATAAAAGTGTATCTTAGGATGTACATTTTAGAATAAACTAAATATAAAATCAGGTCTGCCCAATGAGATCATTGTTACAGAGCAGTCAGCCCACTTTCTGGCACACAGTCAGTGTTCGGTAACAATAAGTTGTTCTTATTATTGTTATTATGACTGTGGTGTCAAAATCAGCTCAATACTTTTTCATGGTTCCCTTCCAAGGTTTAAAGGAACTTCAGAAAGATTTCTTACAGCTAAAAACCACAATTCCTGCTAATTCTGTTTTTACACTCCTTTTTGGATATTTTTGTTCTGGTTTGGCACACTGGTTCCATGTTCCTGCCTTATACTTTAATTCTCTCTGCCTAAATTCTTAAGATAAAGCTTCAGTCCTAAGGATTCGCCTGTATGTCGTGCTTTTATTGCCCATTTCACCACAATTTGTCTTTCTTCTCACTTTCAGTGTCAGAGAATATAGATGAAGCCTATCACATATGTCACCATGGCCATGCTCAAATTTTCTGCTGGAGAAGCAAAGTTTGGGGATATGATGAGCAAACATCATCTCGTTGGACCTGCTGTCTGCATGTAACCACGCTGAGATTCTACCCATTGTCCTAAACCCCTAAAAAAAGTTAGGCATTAATCCTAATGCCTAGAGGGGACCTATGGGGTTCTAGTCTAGCAGGATTTATTTAGCATTGGTTCTTTAGGAAGTCATTGAAACAAAAGACAGCACACACTGGATTAAAAAAAAATTTCTTCTATGACAAGTAAAATGCTGGCTCATTTGTCATGATGTTGTGGACACCATGGGAGGTTACAGCAAGCATTCCCTTCTTTCTCCTTGAATGTAACTTGTACAACATGACCCTGTCTCCTGGTTTCAGTTCATGGGTCCAGGATGGGCATCTCGCCCACTCTGATCAAGCTGATCCTTTTTTTCCTGGAAATTTTGCACAAGCCAAGGTGGGAAACGTGGTGATATCTAGAGCAGAGCAAGACAAAATCAATAGTCAATATGTGGTCACACAGTTGCTGCTAGGGATGATCATTCTAGCCAGAAACAAGTAAAGAGGAAAATACAAATTTGAGGTACAGAATATTACTGTGATAGTCACATCTGTGGGTACAGGTAGTGTATGTTTTAAAAGGGATCCTATCCATATGGGATGAGAAATTGGAACTCTGGTAAACTTTGAGGAAACTGCTTTTGTTAAACAGAAATGGCATGTGTGTGTGTGAGAAGCAAAGGAATTGCGGGTTCTGAAAAACAAGATAGAATAATGAAAACTGGGTAAGAATGCTTAAAAATATATTTGGTTTCACACATATGATGGTCTTTACCTTCTGAGTTTCTAGGTCAGGAGAGGTAGAGCTGGTGATTCATAAACATACAACTTTTATAAACTTTCTGCTAAAATTCAAACTTAGGATGTACATTTGACAAACTATTTTTCCACATTCATATATTCATTCATTTATTCATTCAACAGTCAGCTTGAGGAATAAAAAGTTGACCAGAAGCTGTCTCTCGTTTGAAGACTGGTTAATAGAATTTACTTATGGAAGTCAACAGGGATTCCTGTTATCACTACTTGACTGCCCAGTGACTGAGGGTTATAAACAGGGAACAACAAGAAAGTCTCTTGTAAAAGGAAGAGGTATGAGTCTATAAATGCATCTTATCAATTAGCAAACATCTCTTCAACTTGAGCCTCTCAGGCAACTTTCTGACTCCACAAACAAGAAACGTCCTTGCCTAGGATTTGTGCTAGGTAGGTAGATGGAAACAAGTTTAAAAAAATATATTTTTAATATTTTTTTTTGCTTTCAAAAATAATTTTTGTTGCTATTAGTTAAACAAATCTTAAAAAGACTATCTGGACAGAAGAGACATTTTAGCAGATGCAGCTCAGTTGTATTTTTATTAATTAGAAATTAGAATGTGTTTTTCAACATATTTTTTTTGCTAAATTTTAATTCTGCATTTTACATTTCATTTAATGAAGAACAGGGAATTTTTCCCCCTTGTCATTTCCCTTGTTAGAGTAGAGTTTATTCTCCATTAGGAAAATCTATCCTGATCCCTTTTTTTCCCAGCTTTATTATTATTATTATTATTATTACCATTAGGGATTCAACCCAGAGCCTCATGCATGCTAGGCAGGCCCTCTTCCTCTCTACCCCTGCAACCCTAAACACTTTCTTTTGTCACACCTTCATTCTTGTAGATGGACAGAATGCCTTTATCTTATTTGTTAATTTTTACGCTGTGCTGGGGATCGAACCCAGTGCCTCATGCATGCTAGGCAAGCGCTCTGCCACTGGGCTAAAGCCCCAGCCCACTCACACCTTCATTCTTCTCTCCAATATTGTGCATGCTTATTTTAGGCACTCTAACCAATTAAGCCTTCCTTCCAAATACATTCTTATTTTCCTGACATGCTTTTCCCAGCTGATGTGCTCCACTGGTCCCTCGTCTTCTCCTGGGAAGGTAACGCGACAGTCCTGCCCAACCCAATTGTGTGACTGGAGGAGAACAGTCCCAACATTTCCACTTTATTTAGATTAAAAATATGAATTCAGACTATGTGTCCTGCAGCATCAGGGTGTTGCTTTATTTATAGAATAAAGTTTCTGTGAACTATATAAATTCACAAGAAAACCATTGCATGGGCTCTTCCAATATTAAAAGCTGGAAATAAAGGTGGTAACAGTTACCAGTGACAAAAATTTCAATACTTTAGCCAGAAATACGGTTCCACTGAAGCATAAATTAGATGGCCACAGAAAGACTGAAGATCTTCCTGGCCACTACAGGCTTTTACCGTTCTCTAGCTTTTCAGGTTGAGATTAAAACTTGAAGCAGTAGTCAACAATGTTGTATTAGTGAGAAGGTAGTCTTTAAAATCATCTCTCCATTCCACTTTTCCATAGGAGTCTTGGTACCCAATTCTCTTCTGCTACACGCTTTACCGCTTAGGTCTGCTCTACCTGTAAATGGCTTTTTCTTAAACTTTTTTGTTTTTTTGTTTCTAGCAGGACTGAAGATTGAACCCAGGGGTGTTTCTGCCTCTGTATATACAGGTTCTTTGGTCTGGAATGCTGTTCTTTCAGACATCCTTTTAGTTCAATCTATTCCTGTCACTGTTCAAATGACAAGCTTTGTCTGACTTCCTATCCACACACTCCTTCCACCACCCCATCATCCTCTCCTTTTACCTTGTCATTGATAATAGTTCTTTCTACTTATAGGACACCGTATTTCTTATCCACTAGAAGGTGACACTCTTTCACTGGTACTTCCCCAGTGCATAGAACCATGACTTACACAGGGGACGCTTTCAGCAACTACTGTTAAATGATTATGTGATTGGGCTTTCGAACTCCTCATCCAAATATGGAGTATGGACGAGACAGCACAGTGTAAGCAGGGCAGCAGAGTGTGGTGGTTGAAAGCAAATAGTCCAGAACCAGAAGGGCTGGGGATATAGCTCAGCTGGTAGAGTGCTTGCCTTGTATGCACAAGGCCCTGGGTTCAATCCCCAGCACCACATACACACACACACACACACACACACACACAAAAGATTATCATAGAATCATGATGCTTACTAGCCATGTGACACTGAATAAATTTCTTCATCTCTTTTAGCCTCAGTATTCTCATCTGTAAACTGAAGAAGATGACAATACTGACTGTGGGTTGTTACTAGGATTAAATAATTAAATAGATTAATAGATTGTCTAAGAAGCAGAAATTAGGCTAAATTACAATTTTTGTAATAAACATGTACTAAATAGATTTATTTTTAAAATGTGTAAAATCACAATCAGCACTCAAGATATTTTTTTCAGGATTCAGAGAAGATCTCACTCCAACATACCTACAAATGCCACCTTCCCAAGCAATTGCTAGCAGGTGCATAAGAGAGGTACCCAGCAAATGCTTGGTGATGGCTGCCTTGATTTTAGTCTCCTCAATAATCCAGAAATGCATGATTATAAATATTAGTCCTCTATATTTTCTCGAAAGCAGTTATACAAATGACCAGTAAACACACAGAAAGATGTTCAATATAATTAGTCACTAGAGCAAGGCAAATCAAAAGCACAATGAGACACCACTTCTCAGCCACTAGGATGGCTATTATCAATAGAATATGACAAGTGTTGTGAAGGACATGCAGAAATAAAAGCCCATTTACCTAGGTAGTAGGAATGTAGAATGGTGAGACTGCTGTGAAAAGCATTCATGCAGACCCTCAAAAAATTTGAACACAGAATTAGCAAAAGACTTATCCATTCTACTTCTAGTTATCCACTCAAGTGAAAAGAATATACATGTTCACAAAACTTGTACACAAAAGTTCATATCAACATTATTCACAATAGCCCCACATTCAAACAATCCAGATTTATGTACCTTAATGAATGAATACACAAAATGTGGATATTCACACCGTGGAATATTATTCAGTCATCAAAAGGAAGGAAGTGTTGACACATACTACATACAGCATGAAGGGACCTTGAAAATATGATGCTAATGGAAGAAGACAGACACAAATGGCCACATATTATATGATTCCATTCATCTAAAATGCCTACAACAGGCAAATACATATGGACAAAAAGTAGATTAGTGGTTATCTGGGGGTGAGGAGAGGTACAAATGAGAAGTGACTATTAATGGGGCTTCTTTATAAAATGATGAAAACATTTCGGAATTAGATAGTTTCACAGCCTTGTGAATATACTGTGAACTGTATAATTTTTATTAAAGAGTGAATTTTATAGTGTGTGGATTATATCTCAATTAAAAACATTTAAATGTCCCAAACAAACCAAAAAAATATATATATGATAACATCTAAAAACTATGTGGCATATAACAGGTGCTCAAGAAATGTAATTTTTTTCTTTTAAAAAATTACTCCCTGGATAATTCAGTTTCTCCAAGTTATTTCGCAAGTGTGTATCACTCTGTATAGCTGGAAAACAGCTCCACCTGCTTTCGACATTGTGAAAGAAGTAATAAATAATGAAAGCCTCACTAGTTAATTGTCAGTCTTTTGTCTCCTTATAGTATTTCTCCTATGCCCCTGGATCCACCTCTAGTTGTTTGCCAAGATTCTATCCAACATGAAGCAGTGGCTAACTAAAGACGGTTTTATTGGGAATGGAGACAGAAGGGTTGGTTCACCGAGCATTAATAACACCCTGGAAGTCAGTTTCCCTTCCCAGCCATCTCCTGGAGGGGCAGAGTCCTCTCATATCACAATATACACAAATACATTTAGAAGAAAATAATGCTGCTCAACCATTGCTCCTTCTGTTTTTAGCGCTGGTAGCCAGCATAAAACTCATTTCCTGACTCAAGGAGCTCTCTGGTGATGTTACGAATGTCTGCACAGAAAACCCAGTACTCAGGCTGGGTCACTGTTCCTGTGAAGACCCTACAAGCCCATTTCCACTCAGTCTCCATCACCTCGCCAAACAGAGCTTTGGAGACTTGAGTGGCTGTAGGGGCTACAATGAACATACAAAGAGCATTTACAACTAGCTTTTGAAGCATGTCCATTCCAAGCCCTTCCTTCTGTCTTTATTTCTCCCCCCTTTCCTTCTTTTGAATTCATTTATTTAGCAATAAAAGTTTATTTAATATAGACTATGCACCAGGCACAAGGACAGATGTTGAAGATGTATCAAATGCGGAAAAAAAAAAAAAAAAAACTATGAAAAGTTGACTTTACACCCTCCCTGTAAGTTCTCAGGAGTCCAACTTTAGCTAAGTGTGCACTTCTTAGATTTTGGTTTTCTAGGTGCTGGTGCTTTTTTAAAATGTTGACTTTAAACTTGTAGGTGTCTGCCATTAAGTCTGAAGATACTTTCATTTCTTTCCTAATGTTAAATTAATTTTACAAAATAGATGTGTCAATATTTTAACCTTTAAAAATGTTTCCAAATATATAGCATATTTTTAGATAAATTGTTAAAAATCTATAAATATCAACTTTAAAAATATAATTTAGATTTATAATGTCCTATGGGAGCTCATTATTAAAAGAAGCGAGGAAGTAAATAGTTATGCAAATATAAAAATACCTATAACTGAACTGTAAACTCGATTTTACTTCTAGGGTTTCCTTACAGAGGACAGAACTTAAAATTCCTCACAAATGCATCCACACACATAGGTCTCACTTGATTGAAAGGAAACATGAACACCATCTTACATATTGACACTCACAGGTATATAACAGAAATGTTACTCTCCTTATCCTGAGTAACACAATAAATTCTCTCTTCTGTACTATTACTTATGAATTAGATCTGCCCACATTGAAATATCCATTGTTGGGCTGGGATTGTGGCTCAGTGGCAGAGTGCTTGCCTCTTGTGTGTGAGGCACTGAGTTCGATCCTCAGCACCACATAAAAATAAATATAAAATAAAATAAAGGTATCTATCTACAACTAAAATATTATTTTAAAAAAAGAAATATCCATTGTTTCTGTAGCACATGTGCCACTCCTAACTGGACATGAGACCAGCAAAATATTTGCTGTATTTGATCGTGGGTTTCAACTGGCATTTCTACTTTTTTGAAAATGCCTCAAATAAAGTACAGCTCTGTACCTGCCATGTCAAAACATATACTTCCCTTATGAAAAAGGAGTATTATACCTTGAAATAATACTCTTTTTCTCTAATTCTAACAAAATGCTCCAATGCTAGACATTTCTTAAAACAAGAAAATTTTCTGATGCCACCATTTTCCCATGTGTACAACAAAGCATTCTATTAAAAAAATAATGAACAAGCCCAAATATTGTGTATTTGGGGAGGAATGAGAGCTACTCTTATTTGCAACCACCTTTGAAGTCAAGGACCTATAAAGCCCTTATAATCTCTAATTCTTTCTTCCCTGACCTGCTTAGAAAATGCAACCTAGATATCCTTCAGTGGATGAATGGATAAAAAAAATGTGGCATATATACACAATGGAATTTTACTCAGCATTAAAAAAGAACAAAATCATGGCATTTGCAGGTAAATGGATGGCGTTGGAGAAGATAATGCTAAGCGAAGTTAGCCAATCCCCACAAACACAGAATGTTTTCTCTGATGTAAGGAGGCTGACCCATAATGGGGTAGAGAGGGGGAGCATGGGAGGAATAGATGAATTCTAGATAGGGCAGAGGGGTGGGAGGGAAAGGGAGGGGGCAGGATTAGCAAGGATGGTGGAATATGATAGACATCATTATCCAAAGTACATGTATGAAGAATTGGGTATCAACATATTTTATATACAAACAGAGATTAAAAAAATGTGGTATATATGTGTATTAAGAATTGTAAAGCAAAAGAAAAACAACAACAAAGTACATGTATAAAGGCATAAATTGGAGTGAACATACTTTATATACAGGGATATGAAAAATTGTGCCTAATATGTGTAATAAGAATTGTAATGCTTACCACTGCTGTTGTGTATTTAAAAAAAATTATGGAATCAACCTAGATGCCTGTCAACAGATAAATATATATTTACATATATATGTATATGTATATATACAATATGAAATTATTATATATGTTATATGAAATTTACCCATAAATGAATGGAAATGGAGAATATCATGCTAAATGAAATAAGCCAAACTCAGACATTCAAAGGTCTAATATTTTCTCTAATATGCAGAAGCCACAGTAAAATAAGGGAAAGAGGGAGGGAAGGTAGGATATCATAAAGATAAAGGGAACATCAGTGATGTAGGAGATGGAGAGGCAGAGTGAAGAGATAGGTAAGGAAAGGGCAAGGCAAAATGAATTCTATGTGGATGCTAACACACCGTAGGTGTGTGTGTGTGTGTGTGTGTGTGTGTGTGGTGAGGGGAGCAGAGAGAAGTTCATTGGATTAGACAAAGGAGAATGAAGGGAAGGGGGGATGGGAATAGGAAAGACAATAGAATGAATCAAACATAACTTTCCTATGTTAATATGTGAATAAAGGACCAGTGAAACTCTGCATCATCTACAACCACAAGAATGGAATTCTAATTAGAATAAGTTACACTCCATGTGTGTATAAGATGTCAAACTACACTCTACAGTCATGTATATCTTAAAAGAACAAATAAAAAATAAACAAATAAGAAAATAAATCATGTGATGTATGACAGGGAATTTCATCTTTATGCATAGGTAGAAAGAACCAATCAAATATAAATTAATAGATCAGTTCAAGGAAGTCTAAAAGAGTAGAGGAAGGAAAATGGGAGAGGGGAGGGAACCTGGGAGGGAAAAGTGGGTGTCATGAACTGAAATTGATTTCCATGCATGTCTTGAGTTTGTTGGGATGAACCCAATTACTACGTATAAGTATAAGTTCTAATAAAATAAAATAAATAAGCAAAAAAGAAAGAAAGAAAATGCTGATTAAAACAAACAAAATCTGAAAGAATCATGTACACTTTGAGGAACATGTATATATTGAACCATGACTGAAGAAATATGTGAGACTTGTTCTATTCGAAAAATCCATAAAATAAAATTCGAAAAGTGAAAACGGTTTTATTGCAGGCTTATGGTTACAACCGCTTCTCCTGCTCACTCCACTGTGGGATGTGGATACAAATATCCCCAGGCGTTTGCTTTTTGCCAGGACATTTTTGTGGCTCAAACATGCACATAAGCAATTAGTTTTGTGCCTTCCAGTAAGAAATGGAACCAAACACTCACGGCATGAAGGGACTACACAAGTCACTGTGCAGGGACTTCACCATGCCATTCCCCCTCCCAGGCTGATGAAGAATCCTGTGCTATAATCACTCTGGGATGGAGTAACTCTCAGGGAAAAAACTCCCTCAGGATGGGGGGCAGCTTAATAAGGTCAGTGAGGGGAATCCTATTAATGGTTTACCATCCTTTCAACATTCTATAATAGCATCCAGAGTTTAAAAAAGTCTCAAGAAGTCTAAATTGACATAACCATTTATCAAAATTGTACACTTGACCCAAACGTCTGTATTTTCTCATTTACCAATGTAAATGCAAATAATAATGTAATGTAGTTTCAGGACATGAAGCTGGCTTAGTGACCACTGAGTTCTTCAAAAGCTCTGAACAGGAGAAGTCAAATGGATTCTCAACTCCTCGTACCTTAACTCCTGTCTGGTATCAAAGGACACAGACTGCTAGAGAAGCCAGGATCCTGCTGTGCACACATCCAACAAGGCGGAAATAGAGACCAATACACAGGAACGGTTTTGAGGTGGTGAGAGGTGGAATATGGATGGTCTCCAAAGTCCTTTTCAATCCTAAACTCAATAGGGCCTGTTGCCATTCACCACTGCCTGAGACATAGTAGGTCACACAATGGCACAAAACTACCTTCCACTTCAAGGTGTCCTGAGGAGCTAACAAATCTGCCTCCAGTACTAGCTCAATGGTCATGGGATCATCAAAGCTTTAAAACTGGACAGATCCTAATGCTCACTAATCTAACCACTCACATCTATGGAGAAGTTAAGCAGCAGCTGCACTATGGGGTAAGGCCTTAGCAAGTTTCCTGTCTCATTGCCCTCGGGTCACTGCATCTTCTCCGCCCACAGCTCCTCAGTACTGACCAGGTTTATCACAGAGTTAGTTACTAGGAATATCCACAGGGTATTTCTGACATACCTTCAAGTAATCTAGAAGGTGTACAGTACAGTTATCCATGATCTATTCTAAAGGACTGCAATCAGTCAGTATTAATTGAGTGTTTGTTGTGGGCAAAAGATTATTAGGAAAGAAATTCACAGAACCAGAGAAAAAGGATCACAGAAATGAATATACAGTACACTGACAATAGACTCCTGCTCAAAAGAGCCACAAGACTGTCCACTTTCCATGGCTCCCAATTTCTTTCTCATTAAGCAGTCACTGGAAGGTAAATATGATCTCCGTGTTCTCTCAATGTCAGTAAGGGGCCACCCTGATAAGGATATACAAACACTTATTATCTCCAAAAGGGTCCAGCCCAATTGTAAATTAATAAATGGACCTTTTCACCCACGTCTATTAGTGAGATGGTAAATGTTCATCAATCCAAGAGAAAGGTCACTCTGTATTCACTGATGAACTTGTACAGCAATGTGTTGATCCAAACCCTGGAGCATAGACTAGATTCCAGCCTGCTAGTTGCTTCCCTCAACATTGCTGGATCAGTCATCTTTTAAATCAATAGAAAATGGTGAGGAACATTATTTAGTGGAGCAGAAAAAGAGCAAAGTTAGATCACACTGAACTAAGAGGGTCACAGCTATAATTCTATAAGGGTAAAAATAAACTCAAACCAGTATTCTACAACTTTCTCTGACTTGATCTCATTGTGTATACCTTTAAAGAGCAGAAGGGGGAAAAGTTTTCTAAAGCTCTTTCTAAACCCTATATTATAATTATCTGTATTTTTTTGTGAGAGGAGGAGCCCAAATTATATTATTATTATTATTATTTTTTTTTCTACCCAGCACTGGACCTGGTATGTGCTATAAGTTCAATAAATGTTTGTATATATGTATGTATAAATAAATGAACGAGATTCCACAATTCTCCCAAATTGTTCTCAAATCAAAAGTGACTCTTCCAAGAACTAAAGCAGATCTTTCCAGTTTACGAGGGTGAAAAGCAATTTTCCATTACCATTTACATAACTTCATATTTATAGTCAAATTGTTCAAATCCGTCTCCTCAGGGATCTGAGGAGATGGTCAGGTCCAGGTCTGCCAAGTGTCACAGCATGGAAACCACCTGCTTCTTTGCTCTCAGGGCAATGACCTTGTGGTCTCATTTGCAATCACTGCGCTCTGAAAGAAGTCCCATTCTGATCACTTATGGAGCATAACCAGGATAATAGGGCACTGTCATGAAGAAATTGCAGGCCTGACTATGGCTACAGGCAGACAACTGAGTGTCAGACACTTGGGGTATGTGTGCACTTGTGCACATGTATGTGCATGCATGAGGTACATATGGATCTGTGCATGTGTATGTGTGCACACACAGAGGTACACACATGTGTACGGGCATGTGTGCATATGTGTTGGCAAGGAGGGCACAGTGGGGCTTGGAATTGGGTCTTCAGGGACAGGACTTCCTTCATCCAGACCCACAAGTTCAGCACCACAGATCTGCTAAACATCACTGGGCAAGTAAGCTACATTTTGGAGGTGATGTTTACATGACCTTTTCTTCTTTTTAAAACATAAATGTGATCATGTATATTTGAAGTTTATCCTCTGTCTTTTAGAACAAAAACCAAAACAATCATGAACTTGAAGTTTTGAATGGAATGGAGTGAGGTGAGAAAAGACCATAATAATCTAGATGTAAGGGGTTAACAATGAGTCAAGATAATTAAAAAATGAAGGTTTAAGAAAAATGAATAATCATGCCACATATGCACTCTCCCTCTCTTTTTTACACACACACACACACACACACACACACACACACACACGTAACACACCTGATGGTCTCCAAGGCCTGTTTTCTAGTTAATGTGACCTTCCCAGCAACCAACTCTAGAGAGAGAGGCCCTGGTCTTCCCATTTTAAGAAAAGAGAACTGAAGTCTATAGAGATTCACTGAAAGCTGTATGGCTACGAAGAACAAGATGATGACCAGGTATATTGATTCCCAGTATGTTCATTTAGATAATCTGTTCTCAATATGTGTTGAGGCTGGAAGACAAAATTACCATCAACTCTATTTGAAAGGGGTAACTACAAAGAAAAATAAGGCCATGTGTCAGTTTATTCTTCTTCTAGGCTTTATAGATTCTATTCAATATTCTATTGAATATGTCACGAACCTGAAGACCCCTTTAATTGCTTCATCCTTGCCCTAAATTCATAAGAAGAAACATTTAATATTGAATGCTTTTGAGTGTAAGAGGACTAGAAAAATATCATTTGCAGTAAAATCAATTATATGCTGAGGATCAAGCATTTTTTTTAGAGAGAGAGAGAAGAGAATTTTTTTAATATTTATTTTTCAGTTTTCGGCGGACACAACATCTTTTATTTTTATGTGGTGCCGAGGATCGAACCCAGCGACTCGCGCATGCCAGGCGAGCGTGTTACCACTTGAGTCACATCCCCAGCCCAGGATCAAGCATTTGAAACTTTACTTTCATTAAATCAACACTGACACAAACTCTGCTTTGTAATTTTAAGATAGTTTCACTTTACTCCAACCATAGGCTCAGCCTGGAAACAAATCGTTCAATTATTCCCATGCTTTTGTGTACATGTGTATGAGAGGGAGAATAAGTGAGATCTGATAATTTTGCATTAGTTCTGAAAGGCATACATGTTGAGCATCGCTATTCAAAATGCTTGAGACCAGAATTGTCTCGGATTTTGAAGTTTTTCAGATATTCTAATATTCACATCCATATAATGAGAGATCTTGGGGATGGGATCCAAGCCTAAACATAAAATTAATTTATATTTTAAATACACATTATATATATATATATATATATATATATATATATATATATATATATATATATATATATGTAACCTGAAGGTAATTTTATGCATTATTTATACTTTGACCACTCAGATGAGGGCAAGAGTGAAATTTTCTACTTGTAACATCAATTCAGTGCACAAAAAAAGATTTGGGAACCTTTTGAATTTCAGATTTTTTAATGCTCAAGTTGTAGTGCCCAGTCTCTGGTTGGATCAGCAAGGAGATGTGGAGCTAAAACTAAAATCCCTATCAGCCCAGCACAACTCAAAGTACCAGCCTACAGACTGTCCACAATGAAATACAGAAAAGTGAGGAAGTATCTAGAAACTCCTGCAGTAATTTCACAAAGTAATTTGATGTCTGTTGAGTATCCTCATAAAAAAACCAGGTAGAATTTCAAATGCTTTTTATTTCACTTTTCTAGTCATTTATTTTTATTGTATTTTTAAAAAAGTATTGATCCACAACAAATTGGAAAAGAAATGAAAGAACTGAACCATGATCACAGGTAGTTTGAGAAGCAACATTGTAGGCCACTTTATCAGGCCGCTGAATCAGGTTTTATTTGGGAGGAAGATAATGGCTTTCTAGAATTTCAAAGGTACCAGTATCTGAATGCAAGAGCAAAAGTTAAATATAAATATGTATCTACATTAACCAACAGAAGTTTTATTCATTCATTATTTCATGCTCCTCTGGCTGATTTCAGAATACAAGGGTAATGGGAAACAGGTACCCCAGCAGTGAATGGAACCTAATGCAGTTAATGTGTAAAAGTGTGAAGTAAGATAAGAAAGCCAAATCCAAGGGCCCTGTTAGGAACTTGAAATTTTTTAAAATGTGATCTCTTCAATTAGATGCTACTGAGTGAAAACCAGCCACCCTGAGAAAGGAATGGCTGCCTCTGCCCTCCCTCTGCTTCTTGGTAGCTGAGGTGAAATGAGCAGGTGTTTTCAGTTCAGATCCTCATTTATAAACCAGCTCTATGAAAATACACACACAAAGCCACTTGTTTGGCAGTCTCAGAAGAGGGGCTGAGGACTGACCGGACATGAGACACAATTACCCTCTCACCCTAGAAGAAGTCCCTGCAGGTTAGGGGTGATGTACATCAGTAGGTCAGGATGCAAAGCTCCAGCACAGCTGCTGCCTATGTGGGGTGGGTCTGAGGGAGAAGGAGATTTTCACTTCCAGATTAAAAACCAGCCCTAAAATTGAAGTGATCGGGTGATCACTAATTTATGTACTTTAATCCCTCATGTTTTTCAGCTTGCTAAATCTCTCATTTTAACGAAGCATTTTAAGTTATAGCTCTTGAAATTCGTCCAATTTTTTAAAAGGACAAAACAAACTGTGATGGCAAATTTCTTTATTTAAAAAAATAATAAGGGGCTGATGAAATTAAATTTGATGACCATGGCATTTTGTATGCATATGATGTCGTGGACAGACAATGGATATGTTACCACCACTCTCAAACAGCCTAGGATTTCTCTGGTGTTCATGACAATGCAAGCTCCCTCTAGTGGCCAATGTCATATATGTACATTCACTGGTTTGTTGACAAAAAGGGTAGGTGATCTTTTTTTTAATCTTGCTATGTGAAAAGACAATAATATTTTTGATGTATGAATTTATATTACTTCGAATTAGGCAATTAAATATAAATCTAAGAAAAGGCAAAATGTAGATTCTGTTCTTCCATTATCGAAATGCATACAGCAAATATGTTCTTTAGTTATAATCCTTGTCATTTATTCAATACTAATTCATTCTTCTTTGTTTTTAAGGCTACACGTTCAGAACAAAGAAGACCACTACAAAATTTGCTAATATGGTCATAATTATTCTTTACTAATATGGTCACCTGTTTAGGTGGCTGAGTTTCTGCAGATTGATTATTTCCAAAGTGGGTATGAGGTCATGCCACGGGACCATTAACACCTGTTGCCTGTGATGAGGGAGGGCACTATTCAACAGGATAAATATTTAACCTTTCTTATTGAAGTTACAGATTCCCCAAACATCAGACCTGAAAGTCCTGGTTAAAGGCGATAATATGGTGGAAACTATAAACTGCAAAGCAAAAAAAAGTTGGTTACAAATTATTATTTTTGCCATCTACTTCTCAGGCCTTCTTTTTCAGATGAAAAAATAAAACCCTGAGAACCAGGGTGATCAAATCATTTTTTCATGGACATCAAATTAGTTGGCAGAAAAGGCTATGAGAAGTTAGCTACCCAGACCTACAGGATTTTTTTGTTTTGGTTGATGTGTGATTGAGGAGAGATTTTTTTAAAAATCAGTTTTCTTCCTTTAAATTTGTACTTTAGCATCACTTGTGACTGTGAAGTATTTAGACTGATTTCTACATGAAAGAGTCTGATTCCTTTTGTCACTTCACTTATATCCTGTTACATTTTATTGATTATTAAAGTATGTTCAGAAGCATTTGTTAACTGACAGAATTAGCTCCTAGAAAATTCTTTTATGGAATGAACATGAGAAATTAAAAACTAATTATTACCAAAATATGTGCAGATTTCTAGTCTTTATATGCTTTTCCAGTTACTGTGGATTTAAGAGTTAAATTCCGAATTTCTTGTACATTGATGAGATTTTTGTGAAGAACAAATGGTACCAAATTAGTAAAAGTGCTTTAAAAATTGTGGCAAATGCTAAAAAAAAAAAAAGTTCTTCTTTTAGTTAGCCAAAGTTAAATCACACAGAAAAAAAATAATGATTTTTATCTACTGCTTTAGTTCCCTCGATGGTGAAGGAAAATATAAGGAAACCGCCAATCTTTTTGGAGAATGAATGAAAATAGAAGAAAAATCACAAATTCTCTCCACAAGCATGTATCGAGCAGCAGGTTCTGTACTAGGTGCTGGAGAATGCATTACAGCTTCCTCCTGAGAGTTTTGGCATTTGATTTGGACTAGAATTAAAATCTTGTTATAATCATAGCTGTGAGCTCTCATAATTATAGTCACATATAAATACAGTAAGGGGTTGCCAATTCTTGGGAAGGCCAAACACACTCTGAATCATTGAGTTTTTTTTTTTTTTTTTTTCATGACACAAACATTTCTAAGTCCTCTTATCAATCCAGAGGATAAAATCTGAGAGAATAGAAAGTGTACTTGGCTTGCCTACTTCTGTATTGCTAGTACCTCTAATGGTGCCAGGAGCAGTGTAGGCATTCATTACATGTTTGTTGAATTAGAACTCCAGGTTGGAGATTGTACGACTCTACCTGGAGAGAGGAGGCCTAAAGCAATGGAAGAGGAACTGAGCTATGGGTATACAGGGATGCTTATTTCCCTATCTATGGGATATGTGGGTATTGAAAATAGGTCTAACTAACTAACTGCTATTAGGGGAGGATATTCCTTTTGGTTTCAATTCCTAACTGGGTGAAACCTGATCACATGTGCAATACTTGCCACAGATAATGTAGCAGACCCAAACTGTTTTCTACTTTCCAAGTTGGTAGATTAAAAAAAAAAAATGCATGTGATCTCAACTACTAATAGAAATGTCAGAAAAGCAGACAAAAGATATCAACTTGGACTCCAGAATCAAAAAGAAATAAACAAAACATAAGAACAGTTGGCATTATTTACTTTTTTTTTACTTTAAATGCTGACCAAGAGGGATGAGACAAGTCTCTCTTAGACTAGATGTTTGCACATATTGGACTTATTGATTGTGACAATATTTTTGGAAGTCAAGAGTAGAATCCCGTTAGCCCATGTCCCTGTGTCAAACAGAATGTTCCGCTTGAAAAACAAAAATGGCAAAACCCATAAAATTCTATCGTGTTCCAATGCTCAGTGCTTTTGAAAAAAAATTATTTTTTTAAAATTCTAACACATCATGGGTGATAGAAGCTTCTTTTCACTGTCAGACAGATCAAAGAGAGGTTGAGAAAGAATCCATAGCAGATGCTGCCCAGTGACAAACCTGAAAGAAACAGACAGTGGGGCCAGATGTTGGAGTGACCTTCGGTCTTTGGAGCACATTGGCATGGTGTTGATTTAGATGGCTGTTGGCAGAAGCTTTAGCTCCGGCAGCAGAGGGAAGAAAAACTGAACTATGGAATACCGCCCTACTCTTTCCCCTCACTAGAAAACTCAAAACCACTGGTCAGTAGCGCTGATAGCTGTCAAAGAAGTTGAATTCCCCACACAGTCCTGCCAGTAGGTATCACATCAGAAAGCAGCGAGCTGAGTGAACAGGAACATCTTCAGGCTGTGCCATTTTGCATCCAATCTAACTTCCAACAGCTGTTTCTTGAGTGAATACAGACACAAAATAATTATATGAAAAGAACAGCACATCCAACAATGTTGGTATTTATTACATGGTCATTGATAGAGACTGTAACTAGAAAAGATGCTGACGTGTTGGAAATGGAATGACCTGCCAACAGGTATGATTAGTACCCAGTGAAAGTTCTCTTAAATGGAACTCTGAACCATGAACTCTGAAGATGGCATGAGAAAGTCATTTTTCATCAAGGAGAACTCCTCAAATCAGTACTGCAGACACACACAAAAAAAGAATACATAATGGTGTGTCGGGGTTTTTAAAGACTCCTGTCACCATTATACGATTATTCCATCATTCACTCAATAGGAATGTAAAGGTTTTCTAGTGACCCCAATGTTCATGTTCTCAGTATCATTAGCCATTCCTAAGGAAGGCAAAGGCTCTCTCATCTTAGGGTCTGACAGAATTTTAAATCTTAGCGTCCTACAATGCTGAAACACAGAACATAAATAGAGACTTGCTTTAGAATATTAGATATGATTGAAAACCGCACAGTTCTTCTGACGCTTTTAGACATTTTGTCACTTTACCTGGAGAAATATACACTGCTTATTCTGAATTGCTGCTGATGTCCAGCACTTGTCAAAACCTCTATCTGTCAAGGCCTTCACAAATAGTTGCAAAATGACAGATCAGGATGTCTGAGTTGATGGAGCCCCAGGAAAAATGGAACAGATAGAAAATTCATGACTCTAAACTACATCAAAGTGACTTCTGTCAACATCATGTCAAAAGAACTGTTCATTTTTAGAGGTTTTTTTTTTTTTTAATTACATAAACACTTTTTTGAGTATGAGCTAAGTGTAATGAAAAAATTTTCTTGGTGTACAGTATGATCATCCAAATGTTCCAAAAATATACTTTAGATCATCCAGGAATAAGGAAAATTCTAATAGTAGATACTGTCTGCCAGTTAAAACCAATGACATTCAAGAGAGAATTATGAAGATACTATCTGCCTAAAATAGGACAAACCATCTGGCTATCATGGAACAAAAGTATATTTTTTGCACACATCAAGTTTCTACAACTGGATTAATTTTTATTCATCTACATTCAGTTTTGATCCATTCTTTTTTTTTCTCAGTGTGGCAATTATAAAACATCAGTGTTATTTTCCTAAAATATCTGGCATTATTTTAATTTTTTAAAAAAATCAATGGAAAACCCTTATAATGCATAATTCCCTTAAATTATTGCTTTCAGAAGGAAGTAAAAGAATAAATGGCTTATGATATGCAGTACTGCATACGCTGAACCACTCCATAATCACATTCAAAGAGTCATTCACTGAATGAAATATGAGTTGCATAAATCTGGAAATGACCACTCTCCCATTTTAATTTCCAACACCTTCAGAGAGGATGGCTGGCACCTGGTGCTAGAACCCAGGCAACTTGATTCCCACTGCTCATATGTCACTGAGATAAACAGGATAAGTGACCTTGTGAGAACAAGACCATGCACTGTGCTGTGTGGGTATATATACAGCAGACGGTGGAGAGAACACACACGTGCATGCACTCAGAGGTGTCACACCTGAAGGAAGAATCAAACATGGGCAACTTCCATGCTCATCACAACTGACCATAGCACAGTAACATTGTCAGTCACTTACACTCTCCCACTGGCTTTTCCTTTAGGTGGGACTGAGCAATTTTGACATCACTCATTTTGAACAATCACCGTCACAGAGGCCATCCATGATGCCAATAATAGTGGCCACTGATTCAGTGCATTTGTTCAGGGGCACAAAGCACCCATGGTCTATGACCAGAAAAGTTTGCTTACCTCCAGAATGACAAAAGAGCTCAAAAATAATAACCACTTCCAGCGCTGGGGGGAGATGCTTGCTTGAAAAGGGTCCCACTGCACTGTGTCTGTACCGTGTGGGAAGCACCATCTATTACTACCAAAGTAGGACAAGATCGCCATTTCTTATTATGGGCAGGACTCAATATATTTTGTGTCCTACTTAAGAAAAGATGTTTATTACCTGTAAGTGTACAGAGGTGTGGGCTTCACAGCAGCCGTGATTGGTAATAAGCCTCTTTTTCTCATTTACATTGATAGCAAGCATTAGTGAAGATATATGCATTTCATTTCATGGTTCAGAAAGAACAAAGTATATGTATATGTGATAGCAGTGGGTGGTTAATGAAATGGTCTGACAAACATAAGCTAATACATAATCATACCAGAATGTGAGTGGAACACCTGTTCCTGCTTCACAGACTTCCAATTCTTAAGGAAAAGTTACCATTCCCAAGAAGTGCAGTCACTACTATTTAGACATCAATATGCTCCAAGGAAATTTTAGTCACTTTTTTTTTTCTGTTGTTGTTGCAATCACTAAAGGGTGGCTATTTTAATGATATCAAATCTCTTTTGCTTGTGTCCTAAGAGTAATGAAAACTTCACACATGCATGAAGCTCCAGTAATTATTTTAAACTGCCTTCTGTTGTCCCCCTGAGGAACACGGTGGTATTTGTTTGATGCAGTTTAATTAGTGTCAGGGTAATTAATGCTATGCTATCTACATGAGATCAAAACCCTTCCTTTGTAACACTCTGGTAACTAAGAACTAAGAAAAGGAAGCATTTTGAAAACGTCGAGGCACGGTGTTAACCTAGGTTCACCACTAAACCAAACTGCTCATCTCTTCCTCCACGCCTCGCCCAAATGGCAGTTTCAGTCCCTCCCAGGACAAGAGCAGACCCATAATGCGTTGGAACCACACTGCCAGGCATAAGACCCAGTGGCTGCTATGGAATTAAATTCTTTTTTTTTATGGGCATAATCAAATTAACTAAAACATTCACAGTCACCAGGCACCTTTTGCTATAGTTTAATCTTTTAATAATGAAATAGTAAACTTTTGCACTGACAGAGAACTAGAGTCCCTTGTATGCAGGGTGTGATATTACCATGTGCTGATATATTTTTCCAGATAAAATAATCATTTGCTTTAATGAATGAATGTGATTCTGTTTAAATGCCTGAATAAAATTTGCATTTAATTGTAGGTATAGATAGTCTCTCTGTTTGACAATAATGTTAAGAGAGGAAAGAACAGAGATAGGCAAGGAGAGGAGTTAAATAACACACAAATTCCAGACACACACACACCGTGCACTACCATAAATCCTTTTTAACTGTTTCTTTGGTAATAAGCAACGGCGGTATAAATCTCCCAACACACAAACTCAAGCTGATCACAGGCTTAAGGAAATAGCTCCAGTTATCTTGACTGGATAAATTATTATATCCTTGAGGTTATTCCAGTTTCTAATAAAGCACTGGAGCTAACAAACAAAAATAAAAAGATCAACCATTCTCTTTATTTTATAACAGATGAAATTACAGGCTGCATGGGATCCACACAATGGCATTGAATTTATTTTCACTCTCAAAAATGCACTATGCAATGTTTGTTTTGGAACAAGACTGGTGCTTTAACACAATGAGGAGGACCAGCATTAGACTGATAATAATTTTTATGGTAAGGGGAGGTTTAATGGCACATATCTTAAAAAATAAACATGACTGGTTTTTAAGTCAAACCAAATGGATTTAGCCCATTACATAAGTATACTAAGCATGAAAATTACCTCTGCATCACATAAGACATAAACAAAGAAAAACACCTCCAGAGGGTACAGATGCTAAGTCTATGGTATTTATGTAATTGTGTCAGTATCCATCAGTGGCTGATATTAAAGGTTAACGTAATAAAATGAAATTTCTCTAGCTTAGGCTGGGCGGTGGATCACAACCTAGGAGGGCTTGTGCTGAATGCATCTTCCTGGGTCATTCATTACTGAGTACCTACTGGGATCAGCTGACTCTCAAAATATGTTTTTTCACATCTTCAGTTCTGCTTCCCGTGACTTAGTTGTTTATCAATTAAAGTGATAAATACAAGTGACTTTGATAACACCAGAAACACATTATGCAGTAAAGTAACCTCCGGGAACCCTGCAATAAGAACTGCGTGCAAAGTTCAACAACTGTGAAGGAACTATTAAAGAGGACACACAAACAAGTGACCTTGACTGACAAGCGCACTTCATTCCAGCAATAAACAGTGGTGGTGCTGATAACTGTTCATTGGCGCAGAGAGTAATTACCTATCTGTCAGCGTTGCTGGTGTGTGCGAAATAGTATAAATGAAACATACATAATGTACGGCAATAATATCGCGCATGCAGAACCTAATGTATTATCATCATTCTCAGGACCCAGGTTTATGTGGCTGCCACCACTGAGTAAATGCCTTCTAGCCATGATAATTTCATTCTAATCTCTGTTCCATATTATAATTTTCATAGCTAAAAGATACTAAGGAGCAATACGTTTCAATCAAGGGCTAAATAGAACACAACCTGTAACCGGGAATTTTACACACCTATATATTTTTTTTCTTTCAAAAAATTTAGTCAATTTATGAAGAGACTGGAATAAGCTGTAAATTTATGGGTGACAAACCCTGTCTGTGCCAATGTCACCGTGTCTGGAGACGGGCTGGAAGGGGCTTATGAAAGGATTGTCAGCTTTGTCTCCCATTTCTTCTAACAATAAAAATTTCTTTTTAAATGCTCCTATTCTGTTCCAAAACAGAAGGTAAGAATGCATTTTTGAACAAAATAAAAAAAAAAAATAGTTCCTATTGGAAAGCAGAAACATAATCCAGTTTCTAAGACAAGTTATCTTTTAATTTGCTTGAATTGCTTAACTATATAACAAGAAGCACAGAACAACCTCCCGATCCGGGATACTCTACTCTTCTTATAAAACTGTACATCTCCCTCCTGCTATTTATTATTCCTTTAATGCAAATGCAATATGATGACACCTCTCCATCATATTTAAGATCACACAAAAGAAACGAAAACAAAAAGGTAAGAAACTGCTAGGCCACTGTGACCAGTCCCTTATCCCCAGGATGAAATGTTAGAAACATTCCTAGTTAACAGGGTGAACAGCAGAAAGCAACACATCCCAAACTACATAATAGAAACAGCTGTTGGCCAACCGGCTCTGTCATTTAGACAGAGAAGGGAATAAATGAATATTTTAAAAAAATAAATTGGCACGTTTGATTGTTTTAATCTATTCCTCCTATCTTTCAGCAAGAGAGCGTATTTTGGAAACTTTAGGTTAGCATCAATTAATAATGCAAAAGTCTTTTCAGGAAGAGAATTCTAATTGATTTTGTCCAATGTCCCATGTCAAAAAATCACAGACATGAGTGATGGTAGCTCTAGAAGAGCCTCTTCATTCTTTGGCCTATTGTTTGCTGGTTTCTTGGTTTTCTCAATATTGTGGGTGATAAATGATGTCCTGATAGATCAGGCAAAGAAACAGCTCAAGTTCTTCTGGTTATCCTTTTGCATTATAAATTCTTCCTTTTATATTTCTATCCAAAAGATAAATCAATAAGGAAAATTAATCATAAGTTGTTAGGGATATGATGTGTTAGCTCTCAAAGAAACATGTTTATTTTAAAGAGGAGGCAAGGCTCTTTAACAGGAGGAAATACAAATTTTAATTTTTTCGAGTCCCTCAGTTCATGACATTACTAGCTTACCTATCCCACCTGTGCATCAACCATCTTTATTATCCCATGCCATGCAAGGATTTGAGCCCTACTTCAAGTCATTTGACCAAATCTGGCATTTCAGGATCTTCTACCAAAAAACAATATCTGGATAGTGAATAATGTTTGTAAGTTCCCTAGATACATCCTAATCATCTCAGTGGGTTCTCACTTGATTCACTTACTATTATTTACTTGAATAATTTCAGTCTTTCTTAAGGTGTACTATTCCATGTGTTTTACATGCAAGTTAAGAATATAACATTTATCAGAAGATAGAAAAAATGTCAGGGAGAACTATAACCTTATTTCACTGATTCTAAGAATAATAGCACATGTTTCACATCTTAACCTCTTTGAAAGAGCCTCTTCTAGTCTTTAGAAGCCAGGTAGTAAGATCAGGACAGCTCCAGTATTAAAGAATCAAAGCATGTTAGATATAACTTTTTCAAAAAGTATATTGAAGATTGAACCCAGGATCTTTCTACCTGCTAAGGAAGTACTCTACCACGGAGCTACGGAGCCAGTCCTAGACTCGACTATTGCACTAGATGAAATACAATATTTCATACTATTCTGTCTTTGAGGAATAATCTGTTATAAGTTTATCTTAAAAGGATCCTGATCAGGAAAATCACGTCTTAACAAAACACCCAACAATACATTTATTTTATATTGACACTACATTATGCCTGTGGAACATGAAACATCTAAGTTAATCGATTAAGTCAACAACTAGTTCATTTAATGGGGAAAAATGTCAACTAAACTTATTTAATTCAATTAACTATATTAGGACCATAGGACCTTGCACTGGATGTAATGAGGTATTTATCTCCGTGGCCTAATCAAGAATTAAGTATGATACATTCACTGATGTTTTGCAACCTAGGAATGGGGCAAGGAGCCAGAGGACTCTAAGACATTCCCAAGTCCTGCAAAAGGACAAGTGATCTCTTCCCTCCAGCTCAGAAGCACTGTCTTAGGAGCCAGTATGTCTGATGGGGCATGTCTTACCACTTTGGTGTGTTTGGGTGGTAAAAATAGCAAGAACCAGTGGAGAATGCAATCTACGTAATTTAAAACAGTTTGGGGAAGGAGGTATCATCTTTCAATAATTTTCTCAGATAACCCCAAGAATATTTATGTACAAAAATGATTAGAATTCAGTTTGTTTACTGCTTCCCAATATGCCAGAAAATTGATACTGTATTTTACAGTAATTCTCAGTACCTAAAACATCTCTTTTTTTCAATGAATTTTTTCAATGTGTTGTATAAATGGATGAATAAATGATTCAATAAGTGAATAAATGGTATTCTCCAAATAAGATTAATTATTTTATAAAAATATATGTCCTAATTTGATGTTTCAAAGTCCATGACAAAAAAAAACCTCTCAAAAAGTATTCTATTTATTATATTCTTTAGTGTTGTAAGTAATTTTTTTTTGGGGGGGGAATAATAAAATTATTTAGAATTGATGGTTTTGCATTTAAAGTCCACTTTTAAATTAGAAATTAACTTTTAATATATGGCTAGGTGATGATAATACTGAGGTATGTAAAGCGCAGTTACCTTCTTATAGGTAATATACTTGATTAATTTTGAACGATTTAACAGTGAAAGATTAATTAAGAATTTCATCCAGTACAGGCCATCTTTCTTTTCCAATTACATTCCTTTAGAGCCATCATAACTGTTTTAATAATTGCATTGAAAATGCTAGAAAGTATCAGGACAGTATAGTGATTCAGGAAGAACAATAAAATTCAGAAACAAGGCACTTTAATATTTGAAGCATTAACACTGCAGTGTATATGTAAGCTCCAAACTCCAACAGGTTATTATAACCCCAGAGATCTAAATTGAGTCTTAATTTATTTTTTACTTACATAAGAACTGCTTTCATTTAATATCTATTCAGAAATACTTAACTGGAAAAGTAAAGCACCATTAAGGATACTGCTACTTTTATATATGCTATCAGATTTCTACCTTATAGCATTTGTGAAAGTGATCAGAATTGAAAGAGTTACTCACGTCAACCCTAACAAAAATAAAAATAAAGCCAGCATGTTATGAAGGAAAGGTTCTCATGCATAATTGCCTGATAACAAAAACTATTCACAGTACTTTGTTGGAACTACAATCTTGCATAAAAAATAATTCTGCAGGAATGTCTGTCTTGGACTGATACCACCTTTGTTATTCATTCCTTTAGCTAAGCATGTCTTTTTCAACTCTCAAATACCCCTCATTTAGCCTTTAAATACTTCCCCTTGTTCAACCTCTTTGAATACATCCCTGGTACTTACATTATCATTGCAATATTCTGTTAATCCCAAATAAATATTATTATTCTTTGGAGAAGTCCTTCCTTCCTTTATTCTTTCCTTCTTCCCTCCCTCCCTCCCTTCCTTCCCCAGGAATTGAACCCATAGCCACATCTCCAGCCTTTTTAATATTTTATGTACAGACAGGGTCTTACTGCATTTCTTAGGGCCTCACTAAGTTGCCGAGGCTGGCTTTGAACTTATGATATTCCTGCCTCAGCCACCTGGGCTGCTGTGATTACAGGCATGCTCCACTATGCCTGGCTTCTTGGAGAAGTTTTGAATGTTATTAAGTTCATACATTTCTCTCTGAAAACACATTTGGTAGAATATTCTTTGAAATACAAGTATACCTTTTTTTTTAGCTGCAAACTTCATGCTAACTTAAGAAAGCTTTAGAGTGCAAAGGTAAAGATGAAGCTTGAATTCATGGAGTTGATTATAAGGCCCTGAATGAAATATGCTAATTATGAGTTTAAGGAAGAAAAATTTAAATTTAGGTACTCTTTAAATACTCAAGCTAGGAAGGTAGTTGTCTCAAAACAATCATTCTTTTCATATACTCCCAGAAAAATTGTTAATACTTTAAGCAAATACTCTCTCATATCACTAACTTTGATAATCAAGATCCTAATTCTAATGGAATATGAAAATATTTAAGGTAGCCAAGTAATAGCAACATCTCACAGGCACTAGCAAGCCATCAATAAATTATAGCAGAGATTACCACAGATTAAAAATTTTTAAAAGGAATTTAGATTGGTATAAAAATAAATAAAACACGTCTATGAGGCAGACATTATAACTGAGCAATTCATCTACTTAATGCCATCTAGTAGCTCACAGAATCAGAATTTGTATAAGAAACCTTGAATGATTCAGCTTTAGACAACAACACATTAGCATGCACTTAGAATCTACACCTGAACAACTCAGAATGCATATGCTATGCAACATATGTGTATACCAAACAAGCCTTCCAGAGAGAAAATGAGCGTCTGAGAGTGACACTAAAGTAATACTTTCATCCTTAATGAAGTTCATTTTCATTTAGTTTTGAAGGTCCCTAGAGGGACCCACAAAATGAATATTGGAGCCAACATTATTTCCCAAATTCCAGGGTCTAATATCTACATCAATATGTTTGTGTGATTCAAGGCCACATCCCCAGCTAACTAGCAAGTCAATCAGCTGTCTGATTTGTGAACTATATCTCTAGGTGGAAGTTCTTTTCTAGGCAAAAGTACAGGCCAAGCTTACCTAGGGAGATTTAGTACTGAGGAGGTTAGAGTAGACCTATTCTTTTCTTTTGAGTGAACAGAGACTTCACACATCCAATCAGACTACAGAGGTTCAGAAATTCAGGAGATTTGATTGCAAACATGACTTGCAATCAGAAGTAAACCACTGGGAGTGGGATTCACCTGTCATTTGAAATGAAACATTTCTGCAATTACTAATGTGGCAGGCTATATTGGATCAGTTATCATCAAATTATACTAACCAACCATTAAAACATTAACATTTTATTAACTTAAGGTTTTATTTCTTCATTTTTCTGGGACTATAACTTGTTTTCCTAACAACTGAGAATTCAAAATTAAATCCAACATTCTCCCTATCAACATCAATCACTAACTTTGTTCTCGTTGTTTCTGTGCTGGAGATTAAACCCAGGGCCTAGCATATGCTAGGCAAATGCTCTACCACTGAGCTATATCTCCAGATCCTCAACCATTGACTTTGAAATTCTGAGGATGTTATTGGAAACTGTAGACAGGAAATAATAGGTGGCCATTTTTAAAAATAATTTGATGTACAATTTCCAGATATATTTTATGATGCAATCTACATAATTTAAAACAGTTTGGAGAAGGAGGTATCATCTTTCAATAAGGGGCAGATATAGAGAAGAGCTACCCTGGAAATCAGAAGTGCTAGTTTCTTAATTCTAATCTCTTTGGGTTTTCTGTTGTGTCTTTTGCAATGTCAGAAGATGAGAGCAAAGACAGAGGCAGAAAGAGGCAAAGAATGTGTCCTTTCCTTCAATGTCTCGTCACGTGTCAGCGTGTCTCCATGCCAAGTCATCCGGATTGTGCAACTGATGTTGAACAACAGAGTATCGCTTTGGAGAAGAATCTCACTTAATCTAAATATTTTGACAAAATTATAACAAATTTGAATGAGATCATAGCTTTATCCACTGTTATCCCATTGTGGATACTAATTCACCCTACTCAACACAACATCCTTGTTACATTCTCATAATCAGCCAGTACCCCTTTTCTTTGGTACTTGGCAAAATCTAACAAATACTACTTTGTTGTACATAAAATCCTTAAGAAAAAAAGTCTTTCCTGAAAGTCTACAAAGGTATGTTAAGAATATTTTTTTGGTTGGTATTTCTTAGTTGAACATAATATTAGGATTTATTTTGACATAAGTATAAAAGCATGGAATACAATTTGTTCTAATTCAGTCCTCAGAAATTCCCCTTCTCCTCCTCTCCACCTTCCCCCTGTTCCCTTTCCTCTGCTAATATTTCTGCTATTTACTTATAATTTTTTTCTTTTAAATTTGTGTCTTATGGATATATATGATGGCAAGATTCACTGTGGTATATTCATATATGTACCTGGGAAAGCTAGGTCAGATTCATTCCACTGTCTTTCCCTGTCCCATCTCTCCCTCCTTCCCTTCATTCCCCTTTGTCTACTCCCTGATCTTTCTTCTATTTTTTTAATCCCCCCTTATTTTGTATTAGCTTCTGTATATCAGAGAAACATTTGACATTTTAAGTAATTTTAAATACGTAAGTATTGGGACATTTTAATTTGTTGCTTGATATGTCACAATATCCGCCCATTTAACTATTTCATAAATACTGATACAGTTTTCAGGGTGACAGGTGAAACACATATAATAAAATGATAAGATAATTGCAAACTTTCCAGAAAAGATAATAAGAGAAGAACTAACAAAAAAATGTGTGAACCAAGATAAAAGTGCTAAAATATTTTGTGGTTATTGCAGAACCCTTAAATGAAACCTTCACATTAATCATTATGAGCTCAGCTAGGGCTCCTGAAACAATTCCATATGTTTACATTTTGATATGTAAAGAGGACTCTTAAACTTTTTAATTTTCTGAATTAGTGTTTTATTAGTTAATTCATCACTTTTCAAAATATGGATTTAAAATATTCTGTATTTTTGAATGTGTAAGTGCATAATATATATACATTCTAATTCTAATGTTCAACAATGAAATAACTAATTATTACAATCACAGTCATCCATAGCAAAATCATTGTAAAAATATTTGTATTAGCTTGTCCTTCAATAAAGCCTAAAGACATTTATGAGTATGTGTGTGTGTGTGTGTGTGTTGGGGGCTCAGCCTCATTCCACTAGTTTTGTGTATCTAGATGGAGGGATTTTCCCTAGATAACACAACTGGGCTCTTTCTGTTTCAAAAATTGCCTCCTCTTGTGCCTCCCTCAAAGAAGGAATGAATGCTAACTTATCTACTTATGAGTGATAATGTTCTGATGTGCACTGGTCCATATCACTCCAAAGGGTAAAGAAGAAGCAGGGGGATCCCTGTTTTCTTCCTTACCAGCTCCAGACCAGGGGCAGTAGGGCTGGCCCTGCAATGTATGTGTACTCCAAAGATGCAAACATTTGCTTGGGTGGATCATCACTTTCCAGGGGTTGTGAAGAAGGAGCAAATGAAGAGACTGTCACATAAGCCCTTTTGTCTGCAACTGTCAACCAGTTTGATCAACAACAAATTTGATATTTTGATTTCTGTCTTGTAGCCTCATTTATCACTTTTCTTTTTCTCTTTTCTTTCTTTCTTTCTTTCTTTTTACCTTTTTTTTGAATAACAGGAGTAGAGGGAGAAAAAAAGGAGTGCCATGCACTGATTTCTTCCCATTTCAAAAATACTTGAATGGCCTGTGCATGTGTGTATGTGTGTGTTTGCATGTAGAACTGAATGTCTATTTATATAAATATATGTTCATTCAAGTAGTTCCTTCATAACTACTTGGAATGTGCATAAATATATTAGTGGAATAGTGGTAAGTATTAAACTGATTACAGAACTTATAAGGCTGTTTATAAAAATTCAGAATATTTTCTATAATCATTACTTTGTGTATTTCACAAACAATGAAATAGTTCTTAAAATATTTAAAATATTAGAGCTAATCTGGATGGAATAATAATTTGTGTTACAACCACAAGAAAAAGCCTAAATGATAATAAACAATGTACAATCTTTTCAGAGTTGAAAAATAAAAATATCAACTTAAAAAGTACTCTCTCTAAAATACTAAAGACTATTGAAAAGAAAAAAAAAAACTAGGCAGCAAAGAGTTCAATTTCTGGTTTGTTTCACTGTGCTGATTTTTATTTCTCATGAGATACTTCATCCCGTATTTCCCCATTTGAGAGTCATTTATTTTAGTCCGAGTATGCCATGCCAGAATATTTGGTTGACATTTTTCCAAAAGGTGCGTCAAGCACCATTCCATCAGATAACAACAGGGGTCAATTCATTTCTCTGAGGGTATTGTTTGTGCAGTAGGCAATCCCAGCAGATTCAATCCCATTGATGGTCCTAGTCTCACAATCAGCCCCTATGATTCTGGGATCTCTCCTTCCCTCCTCATCCACCAATTGTCACCAGCTCTGGCTTTGTAAAACACACACAGGATCAGTTCACTGCTCCTGTGAAACTTTCAGTGGCTTACCATGCTGCACAGAAATCCAAATTCTTTTTTTTTTTTTTTTCTGGCTAACACAGCTTTATTTCCAGTCTTTTTTTTTTTTATTATTATTATTGGTTGTTCAAAACATTACAATGCTCTTGACATATCATATTTCATACATTTGATTCAGGTGGGTTATGAACTCCCATTTTTACCACATTTACAGATTGCAGATTCACATTGGTTACACATCCACGTTTATACATACTGCCATACTAGTGTCTGTTGTATTTTGCTGCCTTTCCTATCCCCTTCCTTAGAGTGGAGTTGAAGCTCTCTACTATCTGACCTCAACTACAGTCATCCCTCCATATCCATGAGGGGATGTAACCACAGAACCTTTACGTCAGACATCAAAATCCTTGGATGCTCAAATCTCACATGCAAAATTATGTAGTATTTGCATAAAATCTCTGCACAACTTTCCACATAAATTAAATGATCTCTAGATTACTTATAATACCTAATACAATGTAATGCTATGTAAGCAATTGTTATACTATATAGTTGAGGAAACAATGACAAGAAGCAGGCCTGCGTTTTCCAGGCAAACAGGTTTGTTGGTTTGTTTGTTTTTTCTTTTTGAGAGGTTCTTTTTTTTTTTCCAAACACAGTTTTTTAAAAAATACATTTTCAGTCCTTGGTTATTGGAATTCTCAGATGCAGAAGCTGTGGAAATAGTGGACCAACCAATTGAATTTTTAAAATGTTCATCCCTGTGGCTGGGGCTGGGGCTCAGTGGCAAAGCACTCACCTAGTATGTGTGAGGCACTGGGTTCGATCCTTAGCAGTATATATAAAAAATAAATAAACAAAATTTAAAAAATAAATAAACAAAATAAAATGTTCATCCCTAAAATCCAGTTAGACTGAATTGCTGCTCCGAATTCCCTAAACCTGACTTGAATTTTCTTTTTCTCTTTGATTACACCATTGCCCCTGGTCTGACATTGTTTCCAATCTACTTGCTTTGCAAGGCCAAATGCCTCATCTCTTTCATTTGTCCATCCATTACTCATTTGTGGAGTCCATACTGTTTAAACAGCTCCTAGATGCCAGCCTCTGTCAGACATTTCCTCTCCTAAATCTTTCTTACCTTATCAATTCCTCCAACCTTGGAAGCAATTTTTCTTTTCTCTAAATTCTGCTATCACTTTGTACCTCAGTTAGGATGCTTGTTATTTTTAGATTTAGCAAACTTCCCATAAAGGAATAAATACATTACAGATTGTGCATTTCCATTCCATTCATATATCACTGTAGGCCCATAGTACCTTGCACATATTGGTAACTCAATAAACTTTATGAATGGATAAATTGATTGTTGAGTGATAAATGAATATCTAAATAAAAACACTTTGTAAAATACAGGTGATACGTAAAATAAATTTTAAACGTATGTTTTAACAAATAGATAATATAAAAAGCACCTTGTAAAATATTCAAATTAAGCTTTATATTTAAAATTACACAAAACATACAAGCAACCTCCTTTTAAAAGGAAATATCTATAGTAGCTTAAAATAGGAAAACCACAAGATCTCACGTATTATAAATAATTTTTCTACCACTGTAACAATATTTTACCATCAGAGCAAACAGCACATAAAAGGAACAATTTTACAGATTGCCCATTTCCATTCCACATTTTTAGAGGGGGAAGAGAACTGTGGGACCAACAGGGAGGGAGGAAGGAAAAGTTCCATGTTTTCAAAGTGTTCAAAATTTAAGCCACCATGAGAAGAAAAGAATATAGGTGCCAGATGGAACTTCACTGTGGCTCAGAGGGAGAGTGCTGGCCTCGCATGTGTGAGGCACTGGGTTCGATCCTCAGCAGCACATAAAAATAAAATAAAGGTATTGTGTCCACCTATAACTAAAAAAATTAATATTTTTTTAAAAAAAGAATATAGGTGCTAGAAAGCCTTCCCTCTAGGACTGTTGATCATATTTTTCTATCAGCTCAGCATAGAGAGGTCTGCTATAACTCTGGAACAGTGGAATCATGCAAACCAGTTCTTTATTTTTACACAACTCACAGCTGAGTGGAAATTGCTTCACAGCTGCATGGTAAAGCTCCTGGCATCTCTCCTGCTTGGCGGCCCCACTGCCCGAGACCGGTCACTGCAGAGCAGCCCATCACCGCTGCTCTCTGGGAAGGGACAAACGGTGGTGCTACTAAGAATGTGAGGTGCCAAGGGAAGGCCATCTGCCCGGTGTTGGTTTTGTCATCTGTCATTTTCCGAAATAAGTCCCTGCCTTAGAGAAAGAAGTCAAGGCTTGGAGAAAAATATCCCCTGGGGTGCATCTACAGTGCCCCTTCTAATCTTGTCTCTTGACTGGACTTTGAGTTCTTTGGAAAACTAGTTACATGGGGCATCTGCCTTTCAGTCAAGCAGAGACACTGAGGAGGCACTCTTGAGAGGGTTATTTTAAATTCTAAATATAATATGCTTTCCTCCTAGAAAACTGTGTAGAATTTGATTTGAATTTTCCAAATAAGGCTTTCTCAGAAAGCCATCTACTCAGTCATCAAATCAACAATGCTAATTGCAATTTACAATGTGCAATGTAGCATGTGCTAATAGTCTTATTATAGCACTTTCAATATAGCAGATTAAAAATTATTTCTGTCTTGGTGACTATGTCTCATTTTCATAAATACTTTAAAAATGATTTTATAGCCAATCCTAACTTTTCTGTGCTATCATTATCCTTCACATCACATGGTACTTTCAAGGATTCATACAGATAAGGTAAGTAAAGAACTTCACAGAGCCCCTAACACAGGACCAGCACATAGTGATGATTAAGAAATAAGACTTGGTATCAGCAACCACAGAGGCAGTGACAATGGTAGTAGCAACATTTGTAGTAATTGCTCAAGCCTGACTTTTCTTCTGCAATTAAGAATGAAATTCATACTCTCAAACTCTAAAAATAGGAATTCAGTTTGTTTCTTCCAAAAAGAACCAAAAAGACAAAAAATATAGATACATCAGTAATCCTTTTAAAAGAAAACTCCTATCTGGAAGTAGCCATTATCAGAAGCACTGAGAATCTGGATCCAGAACAGGAAACAAGATGGCCTGGCTAGGAACAAGTTTTCTACCATTAACTTCAGGCTAGAAACATCAAGCCATTTTAAACGTAGGACCATATAGAGAGAGTGTTCATTCTGTAATGCATTTTATGTTTTATCACAACTTGCCTTTGTGGTTTGAATTTGCATTTTGAAAGAACTTTTCTGTTTGTTTGTTTGTGATGTGTCTCCAGTTCAAGAACTGGCACATTACAGACAGTCGTATATATTTGTTGAACAAATTCTTGAACTTTTATAAAAGTGGATACATTTTTCCTCACTTATATACATTTATGTATATACACATAAACATATGCATACCTACATATATTGCTCGTCATTTATATATATACACACATTTTTCTGTTATTTGCATATATCTCATTATGTGGGAATGCGTGTGTGTGTGTGTGTGTGTGTGTGTAGTTTTATTTTATTTATTTTTTTTTAAATTTTTTATTGTTGGCTGTTCAAAACATTACATAGTTCTTGATATATCATATTTCACAATTTGATTCAAGTGGGTTATGAGCTCCCATTTTTACCCCATATACAGATTGCAGAATCACATCAGTTACACATCCATTGATTTACATATTGCCATACTAGTGTCTGTTGTGTTCTGCTGCCTTTCCTATCCTCTACTATCCCCCCTCCCCTCCCCTCCCCTCCCCTCTTCTCTCTCTGCCCCCTCTACTGACATTCGTTTGTCCCCCTTGTATTATTTTTCCCCTTCCCCTCACTTCCTCTTGTATGTACTTTTGTATAACTCTGAGGGTCTCCTTCCATTTCCATGAATTTTCCCTTCTCTCTCCCTTTCCCTCCCACCTCTCATCCCTGTTTAATGTTAATCTTCTTCTCATGCTCTTCGACCCTACTCTGTTCTTAGTTACTCTCCTCATATCAAAGAAGACATTTGGCATTTGTTTTTTAGGGATTGGCTAGCTTCACTTAGCATAATCTGCTCTAATGCCATCCATTTCCCTGTAAATTCTATGATTTTGTCATTTTTTAATGCAGAGTAATACTCCATTGTGTATAAATGCCACATTTTTTTTATCCATTCATCCATTGAAGGGCATCTAGGTTGGTTCCACAGTCTAGCTATTGTGAATTGTGCTGCTATGAACATCGATGTAGCAGTGTCCCTGTAGCATGCTCTTTTTAGGTCTTTAGGGAATAGACCGAGAAGGGGAATAGCTGGGTCAAATGGTGGCTCCATTCCCAGCTTTCCAAGAAATCTCCATACTGCTTTCCAAATTGGCTGCACCAATTTGCAGTCCCACCAGCAATGTACAAGTGTAGTTTTATAAAGCAGAAACTTATATAAACAATTTTCTTAAACACTGTAAGGTCCAAAGAGAATGTCAAAAAAGAAAATTTGATATGACAACATTTTAGTTGAACACTTATAGATACATATGGGAAAAGTAAGATACCAACAGATTCTACAGCACTTTGTGTATAATTCAATTAGTACATATTACTGCCCAATGATGTTTTATGTTTATCTTCCCTCCTGAACTGTCAGCTCCTTGAGGATTTTTATTTATGTTTTTTAATTATAAGAGAAATTCAACAAAATATTAGTTGAATGAATGAATAGAGAGCTAATTAATGTTAATTAATAAAGAGCATCATCAAACAGATTTTTAGTATGGTATCACTTGACAAGTCTGCCAAATGATCTGCTCTTCAGATGCACTCTTACAAAGCCTCAGCAGAAATTTCAAATGAATCACACTGATACCAAGAAGCTTAAGGACATGCCAGAACCAAGTCCAATACTATTAAAGGGAATATGATGAAATCCAGCACCCTAAAATGTAAAGTTCTCAATATACAGTATGAAGTTTAAAAAATAATTTCAGGCATGCAAAGAAACTGGAAAATATAGGGAAAAAAATGAATGAATAAAAGCAGACCTCCAAAATGAGAAAGCATGGAATTAGCAGATAAGGATATTAAAATAGCACTTGTTTAAATGTTTCCCTTTTATTTAAGAATATAGAAGAAAACATGAACTTAAAAAAATGTGGTAAAAAATTAAACATTTTTAAAGATGAGTGGCTGGGGTTGTGGCTCAGTGGTACAGTACTCGCCTAGCATGCATGAGGCACTGGGTTCAATCTTCAGCACCACATAAAAATGAAATAAAGATATCCACATAAAACTAAAAAAATAAATTTTAAAAAAATTTAGAGATGAACAATAAAATATCTGCAAGAAAATCACACTAGATTAGAATAATGGAAGACTCAGTTATATGCTATGGAAGAAAAGATCAGTCAATCTGAAGAAATAGTAATAAAAAAGAACCTGAAAGGAAGAAAAAGAGATAAAAGTTTTAAGATATGAGAGTCACAATGACCAGTGAGAAAAGTCAACAGTCTAACCGAAACAAGGAAGTCGAATCCCAAAAGAAGACAAAGGAGACAAAAACATTTTCAAGGAACAATGGCCCCAAATTTTCCAAGTGGGCTAAAATTATAAACTTGTGCATCCTTTCTTTTTGCATTATTCTATCTTGTAAAGGTTGCATTATTAATATACAAAAATTCAACCACATATTTTATAATAATAGAGACGCATGTCTTGTACCAGGCCCCGTTCTAAATGCTTCACTGATGTTAATTTATGTAATCCTAACCAAGAGAGGGTTAGAATATCTTGTTATTCCTATTTTACAGATAAGGACACTGGCTACCAACAATATTAGGCGGAATGCTCTAAACCTAGCCCAGCTCCTGATTGAGGCCAAGAAACAACTAAACCACACAGCCTCTGTGCCATCTGGGTAGTGGATAGACATTAACACGTAAGACTCAGACTCCAGATGGATGTGATCATTTTTGTGCTAAACATGATTTTAAAACAATGCAATTCAATCTTTTTATTAAAAATATTAATTTATCTCTTATCATTTAGGACCCAACATGACATCAATAAATGCAGGCAAATGCATGAAGAAACATGCCAAGAGATGAGCATGTTTGCACTCAAATCAGCATGCCCTGCCATTAAGCCATGGACTAACTCAGTAAGAAAACTATGTATATGGTAGTGGAATGTGCACCTGTGATTTTCTGAAGCTCTATTACAAAAGAAAACCCAGAGCATCCAAACACCAGAGTTGTCAGCAACTTGACTCCCAGTTGGAATCAGAGGGTTCTTGCTGACACATGGAGCCCTGTTTGTCCTTTGTCACATATGTGCTTTCCCTGCAAACTGTCAGTGACTTGTCAGAATTGATCAGCAAGTCGAAGGTCATTCTCAGTGATGGACAGGTCTGGACATGACAGTGTCCCATTTCTCGTTCTGTGTCACATACCGTATGAAAACAGATGTCCCATCACCCTTCTCTCAGGATGAATGGCTATTCACAATGATGATGAGATTTTTTTAAAGGTCAAAAAACCCAACAAGATGAAGTCAACATGGAATCATATTTTAAACAATTGTTTAGAATAATGTTGCAGAAAGAAGCTGGATGAGATGGTGCATGCCTGTAATCCCAGTGACCCAGAAGTCTGAAGCAGGAGGATGGCAAGTTTGCGGGCAGCCTGAGCAACTTAGTAAGTCTGTGTCTCAAAATAATAAATTAGAAGGGCTGGGTTGTAGCTCAGTGGTAGAAGACCCCTGCATTCAATCCCTAGTACCCAAAACAATGAAACAGAAACGATGTAGAATTCCTTCTTTCTGTGTTATGAGTAAAACTGCCATGCTCCTTAGGGCATTTAAATAAATAACCCAAGGTGGGGATGGGAAAAGGAAAGACTGTGGAATGAATCTGACATAACTTTCCTAGTACATGCATAAATAAACCATAGTGAATCTCACCTTCAAGTACATCCATAAGAAATTAATTTTAAAAAATAACCATAAGTAAATGGCAGAAAGATCAATAGGGGGAAGGAAACAGGGGGTGGGGAAAGGGAATGGGAAGGAGAGGAACTAGGATCTGAACTAGAACATGATATATTCCTTGCTTTTATTATTATGTCAAAGTGGATTCTACTGTCATGCATAACTAAAAAGAAGCCATATAAATAGATAGATAGATAGATAGATAGATAGATAGATAGATAGATAGATAGATAAGTTGCCAGAAATCCTGATAGCTCCCAAGACTTTCACTAATGAATTGTAGGATAAAATCTCAAACTATCTTTCTTGCTTTCCAAGGTATCTACCTTGAAATTTGGCAGAAACCTGGATTTGTGTTATACTTCAAAGACTCTGTTTTTAAAAAAGTGAACATCGTACTACATTAGTCTCCTCTCATCCACAGTTTCACCTTCTATTATTTCAGTTACTAATTGTCAATTGTTGTCTAAAAATATTTAATGGATAATTTCAGAAAAAAATCATAAATATTAAATTGTGCATTATTCTGAGTAGTATGATGAAATCTAATGCCATCCCACTCTGTTTTACCTGGGATGTGAATCATCCCTTTGTCCTGTGTATCCATGCTGTATGTGTTACCCACCCACCCATTACACACTTGGTGCCATCTTGTTGTCAGATCAACCAACTGTCCTGGTATCATGGAAGTGCTTATCTGCTAGTAGCTCTTTCCTGGTAGCCTAACACTCCATCATAGTGCATCTGTCACGAACTTCACTTCATCTCATCATACTGACAATGTATCATTTGACATCATCACAAGAAGGGAGAATTCAGAATAAAAGAATATTGTGATAGAGACCACATTCACACAACTTTTATTATAGTATATTATTAAAATTATTCTATTTCATTATTTTAATTTCTCCTTGTATCTAATTTATAAATTAAATTTTATTATAAACATGTATATAAGACAAAAAATGTAGTATGTATAGGTTGAGTTCTATTTGTGGGTTTTAGGCAGCTCCTGGGCGTCTTGGAATGCATCCCTCATGGATGAAGTAGGGGTTGGGGGGATATTGTATTTAAATTATTCTTTCTAGAAGAGAAAAATTCTTGAAATTTTTTGATAATATTTATAAAGTTGTCTGACATCACTGAAATATATTAAAAGACTATAAAATAACTAATGTTTTGAGGAAGGAGATGGAAAAATCACTAACTCTGAACATGGGTTTAAACTATATTGTATTGTTGAAAAGTGAAAGGGGCATGGGAATAGGGACAGAACAATATCAAAGAGATTCCTATTGTTGGTGTTAAGCATTGCATATGACTTTCTAATCATTTTGGCTGAACATTTCAGAATGTTGTGAAAATCTAGCTGTTTATTGAATTGTTAGTTCTTTATCTTTCATAAGAGCCATTGAGATATATTTGCTTAATGAAACAAAATTGAATAACTCCCTTAAATCATATTTATCTCTTCTATCTTTAGGAAGTCTCTAAGTACAAAATAACATATTTGGATCCTTGACGGGTCATCATGCCCATTCTCATATACATCTCTTAGGGTTTTTCTCTTTGGAAAAAGGAATTTAAAAAAGATTCTTTATCAAATGATCATAATATTGTAATATAATACTATAACATCTAGAAAACATAATAATAGCAGTATAAAGTTAGGAAACTAATAAAAATACATTACATTTACTAATGTAAATATTACTACAAATTACTATATAGATGCAAAGTTCAGATACTCTACCGTTAATCACCATGACTTTGTAAGAGTATTAAAAGTATAACTCAGGCCAGTCATGTGATATTTGAGGATATACTTAGTATATGGATTTTCAAAGGCCTAGACAAACTTTAAATTACTGACCTCAGGACGTTGCTGGGTGTTTTAATCCTGTGGGTATATATGGTATCATGTTTTTAAAACAGATTTCCTATGCTACAGTAGCACCAAAAAGTGTGTATGCCTTTTCACTATTGAAAATTCAAGGTACAAGTTATTAATTATCACTTTGTTAGTCTTTACTTTAAGACTAACAATTAAATAATGTGAATTATGCACTTCAGGATCCTTAATAGTACCTCCTTAGGACTAAGCATCCAGACCCCTTCCCTAAGTCCTCCATCTCTACTTCTCCTCATAGGAAAGGAGTTCAGTAGCTAAGGGACATGCTTCCTAGATCCTTTACCTTTGTGCTCCATGGCCCAGGTTCTAGAAATTGGAATTCTCTGCCTCAACTATGGGGAACCCACTTCTGGGGCATGCATGAGCTCCTTGGATCTGTCTTCCATGGACCAATCATGCAATCTTTATGATCCCTTGTAGGTCTGAGGTTAGCCAATGGAAGCTATTTGGGGTAGAAGTTTGATTGAACTTCCTGTGGGGAGGAGTAATTAATTGCAGGTATGGAAGAGAAATAGCATTGTGGAATGGCTGATGCAGGTTAAGAACCACATTTATATCTGTGCCACATAATTATCAAAGGTAGATTTTGCTGAGGTAACTGGAAATATGAGGTAGATTCCCTCAAAGGCCTAAATAACATTCCAGTGGAAAGGCTATTATGGGTGGGGTTACCTCTTCAAGGTTATCAAGGTGCCATCTGTTCTGCTACAACAATCATGATTTAAATTGTCATGGGATGCAGTGACTTCTCTGATGCTAATTTAGTGCATAATTTGGAGGTCCTTAGATTAGATTTTTAACGAGCTTCAGCTGATGACAAGTGGACAAGTGGTTTTGACAGATTTTAGGGCAACTATGAGTATACATCTGACCATATCCACCACTACCACCCCCAAATTTAAATAAAATGGGATTTGTAAGAATAAAAATTTGGAGACAGCATATAAATATCATTTGTATGAGCAACCTATATTTATGACATTTGAGGTGATTTTGTGACTAAAATTCTAAAATCTCTTCCTCCATATATTCAAATATTATTGCACATTCTACAATGATAACTATTTAAAGTATACTAAATGGTTAATTCTAAAATTTATATCATTAAGATCCCCAGAAAGCAAAGCACCTCCTCTTTAAAAGCCAGACTTTCGTGTTAAATCAATAATGAGGGCTGCAGATTCACATATTATTAAGTTAATTGTCTGTCAAGATACTTACAGTGCTGATTTCTAAAAAGAAGTCTAGAATTTTAAAAGCCAAACTGAATTTATCCACAAGGACAGATTGCTGCTTGTCTAAGTGACTTAGTTTGTGTGACAGAGCTACATGCTGCCTTTGGGTTCACAAGTCCTTCAAAGCCAAAGATCCGTGCTAATGGAAACCTTTTCAGCATAAAGCACACAACAATCAGAGTTAAAGTTTTATTTATTGGCTTTGACCATCTACTTCTGTTATCAACCATAAGGGCCCATACACTTCATCAACCCCTAACAATAGCCGCAAGCTTGGACAATCTGTCTTGCGTCTTCATTGGGTAAGACTTCAATGGAATGGCCTCGATTAAAGAGCAGCCCACGCATAAAATGGAAACTCATTAAAATAAACTTTCTCAAAGGGGGAAACTTCAGTTCCAATTGAACTGCACTGTTTTTATTTCAAAGATGAAAGGCCCATTACCCAGCCATACATTCATGTGCTCTTGGCCTAAGTGCTTTCTATTTGAAGACTTTAACTTTGGGTCCCTTCCCATGTCTTTTTGGAGCCTTTAGAAACATAATAGGAATTCAGCCCTTATTGAGCCTGATTGGAACATAGTATCTGTGAACCTCTTAATAATACTTCAGACCTTTATGGTTTAATTTGCAATGGTGTCCCTTTTGTCTGCCTTACTGGCCTTTAATCTAAGGCACAATACACCCACTTTACTTTTATTTGCAGAAAAGCACTGAATAGCTAAGGATTTTTTAATGTGCCCATTAGAAATAGTGATTTTTTAAAAACAACAGGTATGGTCATTTACATAACAGAACATAGAGCTAATGAATAAAAGAATGATGTCAAAGATAGTTGTTGTCACTTGTTTACATGAAACTTGACTTATAGCTTTGGGCCTGAAAACTTCACCTTGAACTTATATTATGAGGGCAATATCAATGAAAGGAACAACCCAATAAAAAGAAAAAGTCAAGAGACTGGGAAAAATCTCTGTTATGTGAAAATATCAACTGACCTATAAAAGAGTAATATAACTGGTATTAGCTGAAGCAAATAATAATATTCTCAGCTTTAATTTTATATGAATGACCATTAAGTGAAATGAACCACAATCATGGTTACTTAGATACACAGAATATTCAGAGAAAATGTTAATACTCAAACCAATGCAGAAAACATCTATCTAATGGTTGTATACACATGCCATCAAAAGGAAATTAAGCTCTTTAAGATCGGCTATGTCATTATATAACTCTGATTCATACATCTTTGTCTGAAACCAAAATGTAGAATCATTTACACATTTTAAAATACATTAAGCAAATGTAAATCCCTTGTATCAAAAGTATCCCCTTTAAATTATGCAATTATAAAGGATATATGTGGATGTATTTTAAATTTTATCATAATTAATAACTAGCACAATGGTCTCTGTGCAATAAAAATGCTATATAATTTTTCAGCAGAGTTTGCTAAAAGCTTCTCAATTGTATTTTGATTTTAATCTACTTGTAAATTACTTTGAAAGGTTATTTTTCTTTATGCAAAAATCTATCAAAAATTGAATTCATAAATAAAACATTTTATATGAATGATCATTTGTTTTTCCTACAAACAAAATCTAATATTTTAAAACAAAAGAAGATGAAAATTGCAAAGTCAAAACATAATTACTAGTGACAAACTATAAAAAACAACGAATTCTACCTACTCTCAACTTTCTTGCTTATCTTTGTTTTCATTTTGTTGGGTTGTTTTTGGCTTTGGGTTGTTAAGATGGAATATATTAAAATGTTGACATTAATCTTATCAAAAAAACATTAAAATCTATCATCACTGAAATGATTCAATATCAAACAATTCTGTCATTCACCAAGTTACACAACTAGCTCAAGTACAAGACAAACATCTGCCCTGATGAACAGAAAGAACTAAATTAACTCTTGGCTTTGCTCAGCCAGGATCACATAGATACAGGTTTCTGTTTTGTTTTTCACTTATTTTTCTTCATACCTGAATTTCTGCATTTTAATTGATATTATTTTGTTCTTAACACATCTATTCTATTATTTGGGGGTCTAAATACATTAATATAAAAGAAACAAAATAAGTAAGACTCAGAGAAAACTAAAATAGGTCTATCTCACTTTAAGAAAACTACCATATAACATAGATGAAGGATGATTAAAAGATTAATATTTGTAATGCACACTATTAGCAATAGGACTTCTTCAGTTACAAGCTCTTCTACTGAAATTTATAGCTTTAAAAATATATATTCCTAAGCCTGAAGCAGTGGCTTATGCCCATAGTCTCAGCTACTCAGAAGGCTAAAGAAGAAGGACCCCAAGTTCAAAGCTACCCTAGGCAACTCAGAGACCCATCTCCAAAAAAAGTATATTACTTCTAATTGTCCTGGTCTATATCTAATACACAAAATCATATGTCATATAAATGAAAATATCTGCATCTTTAGATGTCTTACATATGAAAACATTTGCAATAGATGTTATATTTATCATTGATATATATAAGAATATATAATGATAACCTCATTATCATATATATAATTCTGTCAATATCTACTGCAAATGTTTTCATTTATTGCTATATTCAAATAGGCCAACAGAATTTCAATTACACCTCCAAGAATAAAAATATGATTCATAAAATATGATTTTTGTTAATAGGCTGCTCAGTCTGAAAAGGTAACTTATGAACTTCACATTAACTATAAGCCATTTATAATTTTTAAAAAAATAGCATAACAGGAGCATAAATGTCATAAGAAGATTAAGTCATCAAAGTTCAGAAAGCATGATTCATTTCTTATTTAGAGAGGCTGGCCAAAGTACCAGATATCATCCTCTTGCTTTAAAATGACCACTCTGTAAGTTTTGTCCCCTGAAGATGAAGCTCCTTTTTCACCTTAAGTAGCACAGTTAGTCCATTATTACAATGGAAGACCCGATGCTGGAAGTCATGGCCTCTGTAGGCTGCATTTGCAAATTGAAAAGGAGAGCAGCCAAAGTCTGTCTGGTCTGGGCTTCCCAGACTTTCTATGGTCCATTAGAGAAACTCCCTAAAAACACATGCAGTATTAAAAATGTGGCTATCAATATGATTCCCAGTCATTTTAAATTCAAATAAAATTTATTTTAATGTAAACAAATCACATAAATGTGGAATAATTTTAAACAGTGTTAGATGGTAAATACCTTTTAAAAATTTGGACATAAGCATATCATCTACTAAAGAAAGTCTAACATAATTATAATGCTTATACTTTTGCATTGAAATTATTGTTATGTCACTAAATGAGGTAAGACAGTGGATTTCCCCTTCCATATGACATGTTCAGAGTTGTGAGGGATATGGGCAGTTTATACTTTCATGATTTCATCTCCCGATGCTCTTTCGGGAAAATCGAGATCCTGTAGTAGCCAATTTAACAACAGCAAACAAATGATGACTTCAAGGGTGTGTAGTGTAGAGGAGTTTTTTGTTTCTTTTTTTTTTTTTTTTTTTGGTGGGGGGGTGCTTTCTTATTTTTTTATTTTTTGCCTTCTTTTTCTTTTTGCCTTAATCCTCTCATTTGGTTTAGAAACATAAGGCCCTGTTCACTTCATTTAAGCCTCACAATGACTGGGAGCCTGATCAATCTGTCTTGTGTCTTCTTAGGGTGAAACTGCAATTGAGCGGAAGCAACAGATGAACAAAGCCCACATTCAAATCTGTAGCTCATTAAAATAACGTTAAAATAGAGTAAAATCTCAATTGTAAGTGAACTGTAGCTGACTTTTTTTCCCTGCTAAATACATTTGATTAATAAACTATACAATCATTAGCCCTGAATCAGTGGTCTTTAAAGTAAATTTAAATAAATGTCTCCTTCTTTTTAAAAATTTGAACATTTTGAAAATCATTTTGGAAATAGGCTTTCAAGGTAGTGAGATAACTTCACAGCATGCTCCAATGACACATCCCATCAAGACAATCATTCACAGAGATTCTGTAGAATTTATGGTTCTTCCTACAGTGTACAGCTGAACCGTATCCTGGATAGAATCAGTATCCATCAATGGAACCCTTAAAACTCTGAATTCCTATAATTCTCTAATGACACATCATAGAAGCATTTACATAAATAAAGGATTATGTTTGACAAGCTATGCAGCAACTTGCTATCCCAATGCCCAATAAGTAAAATTTTTACAACTTTTGTGAATTTTAAGTAACCCAGAATTGCATATACAAGTAAATCTACTATCTTTGGCAATTTGTTTTCCACCTGATCCCATGGGTTCCAATCTGTATCTAACTAAGGGCTGAAATGCTTATAAACACATTTAACGAAGAGCTAGAATCTGTGAAAGTCATATGTTAATTGGGAACCCATGTGTCCCTTCTTTTATCTGATGGTTTTCGATAAAAGACATAATCACAGGTCCTAGAAAGCGCAACCTAGAGATTTTTGTTAAAATTAAAAATTCATATCCTCTTCAACCACCGAATCCCACCTTTAGGAAACCAGGCTTGTAAAAAATAAAAGCACCAATATGAGACCATATGGACCCAAAAATATGGAGGGCAGAATTGTTTTTTAGGGCATAAAAGGAAATAACAATAATGAAATAACAACAAAAAAAAACCTCGATAACAAAGTATAAAACTGTGCATCACCCATATTATAGAATATCACTCTAAGCTTTAAAGTGTATTAAGAGTTATATCAGTGAAAATTTTCCATGAATGAAAAGTAGAGGGCACATTTAAGAAAAAAATGAACAATAGCAAAATCCCTATACACATGTGTGCACATACTGTTTTATTCCTATTATAATAAGATCATGGGAGAAATATTTGAAGGGCCATATAACAGATTGTTGACATAAGAAAGGGGGAAGATGATGTTGGGTGACAACCAAAACAATTAATATTTTTTCAAAGGTCCTCAATGAAAGCATCGTATTATTCAGGAATATCTGATTTTTACAATTAGTATATAATATTTACAATAATCAGATCCAAACAATAAAGCTACTTCCACACATAAAAACGCAGAAGAGAAGGCTGAACAAAGCAGGTCTGGTTGGGAGCTTTCCAGGTCATGCATGACTTTGCTGGTCAATTCCCAGCTTCTCTATATGTTGTTGACAATTTCCAGGGAATCTGTGAATTCCACTAAGCCTCTGTTTTGTACCTCTGTGCCCAGGGAGATAATGAGGAGTGGGCATAAAATAACATCCTCTAAAGACAGAATAGGGAGTGACTACAGCAGACCCTCGATACACTGAGATTCTTAAATGCCTCTCCCGGACTCTGCTCCCCAAGTCTAGGAAGGCTGCTTCCTTGTGGACAGTTGGTGCCTGGTTCAAGAGCAAGTAGCTACTAGAAGCCTTTCAAACACAAAACTGCAGGGATTGAGCCTGCAGGATCACAGAAGGGAAGAGGAACACACAGTGAAAGCAGAGAGGAAAAGAGGGATGGAAGGAAAGAAGGCAGGGAGGAGTGACAGTTTTCTTAGATGTCTTCTTGGTGACCAGACTAGAAAAAATGACTAATCCCTTAGTGATGGGAAAGTCTCTGACAGTTCAAAATCTGGGTTCTGATAGTCTACACGGTTCATGTACTGCCTGGCTCGCTGGCCCACTGCAGACCTACTCTTGAAGTGCCCAGCTCTGCCCGCAGCACCATCCGCGGTCCTGGTGGGTGCTGGGTCAGAGGTGTCAGAGGTGTCACAGCAACAAAGGAAGCAGACGGTATGTTTCATGGATATCTGGTCCCCACATGAGGATCCGAGTGACATGTTTTAATTAAACTGGCCCACTGGAGTTTAATTAAGGTGTTGTGTTCTTGAGATGAAACTAAAGAAAGATAGATCCCTTTCATGGAACAAGCATGTCATATAAGAAATCTTTCTCTTTAAGTTCTCAAATATTAAATTTTTTTTAAAAACCTAAAAATTGGGTTTTTTTGTCTTAATTTCTTTATTCTAATTTATTATATATGACAGCAGAATGCATTTCAATTCATAGTACACATATAGAGCACAATTTTTCATATCTCTGGTTGTACACAAAGTAGAGTCACACCAATTACGTCTTCATACATGTACATACAGCTCATTGAGTTTTCTATGGTAATGATGTTTGTCTCATTCCATTATCTTTCCTAACGCCTAAAAATTGTTTTTTTAATTAATTTTTAAAATATTTAATCTTCAGCAAGCATGGATAGAAACTGCTTGGACATGATCAAGGCACAATATATGAATGTATGGAAATGTCTCAGTGAAATCCATATATTTGTACAATTAATGTGTCTTCATAATTATTTTAAAAATCCCCTCCCTATTTCTTTGTATTAACAAAGTTGTTTCGGAAGTGATTTAAAATAACCCATAAGTTACAAGTATCTGAGAAATTAGAGTCTGAAAATATACCTTCAGAAAGTCCTTCATTTAAATTCAATGACGTCAGCTTAGTCTCCCCCTTATTCACAAAGGATGTGTTTCAAGACATCCTGTAGATAAAACGGTGGGTAGCACCAAACCCTATGTATACTACGGTCTTTCCTATACATATATACATAGAATAAAGTTTAATTTATAAGTTAAGCACAGTAAGACATGAACCACAATGAATAATAACGTAGAAGAATTACAACAATATGCTGTTATAAAAGAGAACTCAGAACAGAGCTACTCAGAATACTGTACAATTTAAAATTTGTGAATTGTTTATTTATGGAATTTTCCACTTAATATGATTTGGGCCAGACTGGAGTACATGTAACTGAAACTACAGAAAACACAACCTTGAATAAGAGATAACTACGTATCAATAACCCAGTTAAAGACACAAGTTCCAACAAACAGAATACCATGGGAAAGAGCACTAGGTAGAAAAAGCACATAATCAAAACTCAAGAGATGAACCTGGGTGGGCCTCTCTGGAAACTTCTCTGGAATCCCCAATAAAAGTGGAGTGCAGAAGAAGCACATCGTCCCTCTCCTCTCTGAGAGGACCCACTCTCTCCCTTGAGAATTCCCCTCTCCCTTTTCTGATCCCTTCAATAAACAATTCCTGTGACTTTGAATGACATGTCTGAAATAGTTCTGACTTGATCACAAGCATCAGAGTTTTAAGAGGGAGTCTTCATGTTGCCTGTTTCTAGGAAAGCCCCAGCTCTGCAACATCATAAATCAGCTATACTTCCATGAGATAAATATAATATATGTATACAGACAGCCTGTGTTTAATCAATACAACATATCCATTCACTTATTCATTTACCTATTTGGCAATCATTTTTTGAAGACTTCTACATCTGCAGTCTCTAACAAGCCATCTCCACTTCTCTGAGGATTAATGAGATAATGCACTTAAATCACCTGACTTATACAGTAGGTGCTCAATAAATAACAAGTTTTGTTTTACAATGAACAAAAAAGCAACAAACAAGTATTCCTAATCTGGCTGATCTGATTTTTTTCCTTCAATCTGATAAACCAGAAAAGATTCGAAACATCCTTATTGGATTTTTATGCATCTCTAACTTACAATGATCTTATAGCAGACAATGGCCAATCCTCCTCCCATTCCTTTTTACCTTTTCTGCAGGCACCTGCCCCTTGAATTTGTAATCTGCTTCTTTTGATGGGCAGATGACACACTCACGCAGATCTTAGGAGAACAACTCTCAATCTGCTAAAGCCCCTTTGCATCAGGTACAGAAAGTAGAAAGGGCCTGAGGCTCTATGACCCTCTATATAGATACGGGATTGACAATAATTATGGAGTGAGGAACTTCACCCTTCAACACACAGACATATCATTCATTTTCCAGAATCATTCTGCAGGATTAGGCTGAAGGCCATCTTCCGGGGACTTTACTTGAGAAGGATAACTCCCTCACTCCTGCTTAGCTGTCTCTTAAGCTTTTCCCTCAGAGTTTCACCTCTGAGGAATCCAATCTAAGGCAACATGTCACAACAAAGTCTCTTGTAATTTATGTTACTTAATTTGGGACCAAAAGTTTCATACTTCTTATTTCTTTTAAGCATTAAGTGTAATAATTCACCCTTTCTCTTTGCCATCTAGGTTTCCAAATGATATAATTCCAAGCAGCATCCTTTTCTTTCTTTGAATTATTTCTCCCTCCCAGCATAAAAAGAAATTTATATATATATATATATATATATATATATATATATATATATATATATATATATATATATTTGCTGATTGCTTGAGATCTTTAATGTATAGATAGCCAAGGAAACAATTTTCATGATAATTCTTGTGAATTAGGCCTTTACACAATATATACATTGATCATAATAGTAAATGACACAAAGGACCTGAGTCCTTGAAAAGAATAATTATCATGAAGATGCCAACATCAAAGTGACCGCATCTATTTCATTCTTCCAAACTGAAAAGGACTATAGGGAACAGTTGACCAAGTAGAAATCTTTAGGCAAAGATTATGCTAATATACTTGCCCACAGAGCCAGGGAAAGTCGGTCTAGAAAGACCAATGAGAACCAGCTGAAGTCTTTTTAGACTGAAAGACTTAAAACCAGCACTCAAGGTTCACAGCCAGGGCAGTGTGCTTTGCCAATTCTAACACCGAGTTCCAAAAGCATCCTGCATTTCAAAACACAGGAAATTAAGTAAAGATAGTAATGCTTCCATCACACGGTTTCCAACCTTTGAAGAAGCATACATAATTTGAAATGTATCTGAATATTTAACTGAAGTCTGGAGCAAGAACATTTAAATTAACCTCTTTCATTGTCATCATTATCTCTTCATCCTCTCATTCACCACCACAATGGAAAAGCTATGCTTGCCAGTCATGTGGACAATAGGGTCATAAGTCTTGGGCTTAGCATGCAGTACCTGCTGTGGTACATATTCTTCTGTTAATGAGCATGCATAACTCTTGTCCCTAAGGAACTGTCTGTGCACATAAAAGGATACATAATTTTTATAATGCCAGAAAGAAGTAAATACAGCTCATTGAGTTTTCTATGGGAGAATTTGGAGAGTTTAATTATCATGCACTGCTAGTATCTCCAGGCACTAGCCTGGCTCATTTTCCATGTTTAAGTCTTTTATATCACACAACTGAGTCACCCAGTATATTGTTAGTAAGTAGAAGATGAAAGCACACGTTAGCTCCCCTTGGTGATTTCAGTGGCCAGAGCTTGCAGCAATTCCCAGGTTACTGGAGCCACTTGATTGCTTGAAATGAGCAGAAGTATTAGGTGATCAATCGATCCTTTCCTGTGCTCTGTGAGCCCCTTGCCTTGGTGAGAAAAACACTAAGATATATTACATTTACAATAATTGATATGCAAAAGGCTTTTTTCCCTGGGTAGTTATCTGTTGAGTAGAAGAAAAGTATAAATGGAGGGCTTTGAAAAGCAGTTGACACATACTAAATGTTCAACAAATGTTACTGCTACTGTGATGATTATAATTATGACTATCACTAAGAAAAACAGGAAGGAATTATCACACATTTCTATACAAAAAAACAGAAAGACAAGTGAAATTTAACTTGAAGTGTTTACTTAATTTTTTACTGTCTTTACAATTCTTTAAAATGCAGGTAAGTTATTAAGAGAAAATTTCACAAAGGAATTCTAACTCAGTAAGTCTGAGGCTGAGGGAAAAAAAAAAAAACAACAAAATCAAGAAGGTGAAAGTCAACAGCGAATTTAAAGAGGCACATTCAGATGGTCCTGTTATTTGATACATCAAAGTGCAAAAATTCATCATACACACTCACAGGCATTCACACACAATCACACTCTTATACACATACATAAGGCACTCTCACACATTCACAGTCTCTCTCTCTCTCTCTCTCTCTCTCTCACACACACACACACACACACACACACACACACACAGGCAGTCCTTGCTTTCCACCATAGTGAAGAACAGTAAAAATGACCACTTAAGCTAAAACCATGCAAAGCAATCCGAATCATCAATGGGAAAAATTATAAATGTTCTGTGACCTTTAAGATTGTTTGCCAAAAGACATTTAAAATCCTTTATGCCAGTTATAAATGTAAGGGAGATAAAAAATGAATAAAAACTAACATTTATTTAGTAATTCTAATACATTTTTAAATTTTTTATCCCTCTTCCTAAAAACCTTAACCTAGGGTAGATGGTATTTCTCATAATAAAACTTACAATATGGGGTAATCATCTTTTCTATGTCTTGATGAATCACCATCACCATATTCTTCTCTAAATTTGGATCAGATTTCAATATTTTATCTTTTCTGTGTCCAATGTTGGGAAATATCTCAAGAGTTACTTCCATGGAAGTTCTTGCCAGTGTCACGTACTCGGGGACATCTTCATCCTTTTTTTCTTTCTTTTTTTTTTAAACTTTTTTTAGTTGAACATCTTTGTTTACTTATTTATTTATTTATTTTATGTGGTGTGGAGGATTGAACCCAGTGCCTCACAGAGGCAAGGCAAATGCTCTACCACTGAGCCACAACCTCAGCCCCATCTTCATCCTTTTTATTACAAGCACTTTTCTCATTTTCATTGGTAAATTATCCACCTTCCCTATGTCCCTCTGGCTGTGTGTCTACAGTCTCTAGAACAGTGTTAGTTATATCTTCTATCTGTTTCATTCTAATGTCACGTCCAGTTTTGTCATTTTTTTGTTTCTTTGTTGCACTTTTATTTATTTATTTATTTATTGGTGTTACGGACATCACTCAGGGCCTCCCACATGCTAAGCAAGTGCTCTACCTTTGAGCCACACCCCCCAGCCTTTTGCACTATCATTTTTTTTTTTGGTCAGTTGGTCCCTCTTTTGGTTTTTTTTTTTTTGTGTGTGTGCTTCTTTTTTTTTTAAGATTAAAATCTTTTATTTATTTATTTTTTAATTTTTATTGTTGGTTGTTCAAAACATTACATAGTTCTTGACATATTGTGTTTCACACTTTGATTCAAGTGGGTTATGAAGTTGTTCCCTCTTTTGATTTTCGTTTTTTTTAAAAAAAATATTATATAGGGAGATGAAGAGGCAACACAGCTACACACTTTTTTATCTGTGCATGAAATGAGCAGCCCATCTGTGATGGCCCATCACACCAGACTGAAAGTGAGGTTATGGCCATTGATCAGGATGAATTCTTGTTATTTACCTCATCGGGTGAAGATCTAGGTGCTAAGCTTATATTTTGTATAATTACTCAGTTAACATACTGTGATAACTAAACTCTGGTGACTGGGATTCCTATATCTTGGAACTGTGCAAAGCAAGAACTGGCAGTACTCCCACATGTATGAGCACACGTGTTCACACACACCATATATGCATATATATACATTCACATATATACACTCAGATTAATCTAGAGATAAACTGGAGATGAAAAAGAGGTTGGGATTCCTTGCAGCTAAATTCCAGACTTCTTTTACACAGAGTCTGATGCCTGCATGGGTGGAATAGGCTGAGAGGACAGCAGTTCTCTCCCACTACACGAGGACTTACTAGGGCCTTATGGGCACTATCTCCCCACAACAACCCTCCAGAAGGATTGGCTTTCCAATAGTCCCACAATCATGATGTTGCTCTTCTCCCCTAGGCACTAGTACCATTTCCCAATTCATCCCTAGAAAGCCAGCCTGTGAGCAAAGGCTGCCACAGGCCTGGCAATCATGAAATGCACCTGGAAATTCCCACTCAGTTTGAGGTCACAAGTTAAAAGTCACTTTCTCGGGGAAGCTCAGGCTAAGTGAGCACCACCCCCATTATTCTCTTCCTATTCCATATTCTTGCTTTATAGTATACATGCATGTATACTTAATGTATAACTAACTGCGCTTACCATAGGATTAGGAAGTATAGCAAATGATGGACAAATAATAACAATTCTCAAATCAATATTAACCACAAATGTATTCATTCAATAAAAAATTAGACTGTGTGCTTCATCCTTGGAGCCTGTCTTCATTTCTTAATGCTGCTACAACAAAACAGCACAATGAGACTGTGTAATTTATAAAGAAGAGAAATTCATTTTTTCACAACTCTAGTAGCTGGGTTTCCCAGCTACTAGAAGGCACTGGCTAGTTTGGTGTCTGATGAGGGCCCAAGATCTGCTTCCAAGGTGGTGCAGTGGAGACTACCACATCCTCATGGTAAAGTTACAAAAAGGCAAAAAGGGTAACAGAGCCTAATTAGTCCACTCCAGCCCTTCTCTATAGCAGTAACCCATTCATGATGGCAGGCCCTCATGACATCTCCTAAGGGCCACATGTTTAATGTAACTTTACTATTAACTTTTAATAATGTTGCATGGAGGATTTAGTTTGATCGTGAATTTTGGAGGGGAAACAAACATTGAAACCACAGCAGATCCCCAGTACCTGTCTCTATTCTTAACACATACCAGATATCCAACCAGTATCATTTAATTTGTAATCCTATAGATCTTGAGAGGATGGTTCAAAGCATTCGTAGATTGTACTTGAGGGCTACCAGTTAAACACGTCTTTTAATTTGTCAACACAACTTGTCTTTTCAGAAAAGCATGAACAGTTGTTTCTATAAACTTTTTATTTTTTACACCTGCATAGGTTACCCACATATGAAGTTGCTCCCTATCACAACTCAAGTCTGGTTTCTGCCAAGAAAAAGAAATGGGGAAAATACTTCAGGGGAAAAGGTTCTCTAAACCTGTGCTCTATAAACTTAATTCAGTGAATTCCCTTCCTAGAAAAGTTGCATATTTCCTCAATATCTGTATATCTATTTAAAAACGAATACATTATATTATAGAGGACTAAAATATGCCACCCCAAAATGTGCTTCGTTGGCAAAAGGATTATTTCAAGTTGATTAATTTGAAAAACTGAAGACATAGGAGAAACTCCAAAAAATATATATCATAGAAAATTCTCTTTTGTAGGGGAAATTTGGATCTATAAAGAAAATCTCCATTTCTAGAGATGTCTCTTTCTCTGTACCAGGAAAAGAAGGATAAAGTTGAATTACTTCTCCTTTTTCAAACGAGAAGGCACTGACTCAAATATGCATAACTTTTCCTGATTACCTCCCCATTATGGGTCTCCCCAGCACCTTTCTTTGGTTGAATATCTACTTCTAGACATATCATATTTGGCTTGCAGAAAATTAGACACAAAGAGAAAACCTAGAAAGAAAACAGAGGGGATGAAAGAAGAAACAAAGATAAGAATTGCAGCAGAACTGTTATGGTTTGGATACGAAGTGTCCCTTAAAGTACTTATTTGTTGAGGGTTTGGTCCCTAATGCAGTGATGTTCAGAGGTGGGGACTTCAACAAGTGACTGGATGATGACAACTCTGACATTTTCACTGAATTAGTCCACTGAGGAATTCATAGGTGAATGTATTGTTGGGAAGTCAAGGAGACTTTAAGAGGTGGACTCTAGTTGTAGGGAGAGGATCCTTGGGGACAATATCTTGTCCCTGTCCCTCACCCCCGAAACACCTATTCTCAGCCACCCAGAAGTAATCAGCTTTGCTCTGTCATCTCTTCTGCCATAATGTTCTTCCTCACCACAGGCCCAGAAACAATGGAGACAGCCAGCTATGGGCTGAAACCTCTGAAACCACAAACCAATCAAGAGTTACATTAACCTTTTTAAAAGTTGGTTTCCTCTGGTATTTTGTTACAGTAACAAAGAGCTGACTAATACAAGAATCATCTTAAATCTAGTAAAAAGAGAGTGGGTTGAAATATTTAAAGAGTTGCAAGGAAGAAACACCAGTTTAGAACTCTGTATTCAATAAAATCATCCTTCAAAGGTGAAAGATATATAAAGATTTTCTCAAACAAACAATAAAGAAAACTCATCACCTGGCAATCTACCTTGCAAGAAATGATAGAAGGATTTCTCTAGGGATAAGGAAAATAATATGTAAAAAAAAAAAAAAAAATCATCTACATAAAAAAAGGAAGAGTACTGAAAAGCAGTATCCGAACAGAAAAAATCAGTACTCTTCTCAAGCTTACAAGGAATATTCACCAAGATAGAACAATGTAAATTTCACAAATTTAAAAAGTTGTACAAACTATTCTTGGACTACAATAGAATTAACTAGAAATCAGTAACAAAATGAAATACTGGAGAATTAACACATTTCTAAATAATACATGGGTCAGGGAAGGACTCCTGAGAGAAATCACAAATATTTTGAACTAAAAATACAACTTACACATTTTTTTTTGAATACAGTTAAAGTGTTACTTAGAGAAAAAATTATAGCACTGAGGGTACGAAGGAACAAAAATCTAATCAATAATCTAATACTAAATCAGAAAATTAGAAAAAGATGAACAAATTAAACACAAAACAAGCAGAATAAAATAGTTAATAGAAGAAATAAATGAAATTAAAAATAGACAATAGAAAATATCAATAAAACCCAAAGCTGGCACATTGAAAACATCAATAAATTTTATAAATTTTTAGCTGAGCTACATACACACACACACACACACACACACACACACACACACTCAGAGAGGGGGCAGAGCATAGAAAGAGGAAATACACTTTACCCATAGCAGAAATGAGAGAGGGGTAATCACTACAGATCCCATAAACAGATCCCATGAACAGTAAAAGGATAATATAGCAATACTGTGAACAACTCCATTCCCACAAATTTGATAATCCAGATGAAATGCACCATTTCTTAAGGGACAAAAATCTACCAAAACTCATAAAAGGGGAAATGGACATTTGAAAAGACCTATATCCACTATGGAAACCCAACCAATAATTAATAAATTTTCAAAAAGAAAGCACCAACCCCATACGATATTGTTAGTGACAATTTTTTTCAGACATTTAAGGAATAAATGATTATTCTCCATGATTTCTTCAAAAACACTTCCAAATTTATTCTATGAGGCCAGCATTACTAGATAAAGATGTCTAAAATAATGAAAATGACTGAACAATATGTCTTATAAAAAATAGTGGCATAAAATTTCAATAAATATTAGCAAGTCAAACCTAACAATGTATAAATATAATTACACACCATGCCAAGTGGGATTTATTCCAGGTATGCACATTTTATTATCAATTTCAATTTCTAATAACTCCCTAAATCATGTAGCTAAGCTTAATGAAATCTCAATCAATCAATCAATCAGTAAATGACATGGTCTTTGAATACTGATACATCTTTCATTTTATTAGTTTGGAATAATAAATTGCTTTTTTCCATATAAAGAAACTGAAATTACCTATGAACACATTTAGTACATTAACACAAGGTTATCAATTTGCTAAATCATTTATTTTACAATATTCTAACACATTTTCCTTATAAACTTAAATTCTTCCAGTTCACATTTCCTGGAAAAATTTAAATACCTGCACAAATTTACATAATAAACAATCAATACAAGTGGGGAGTTTTATAATAAATTTACTCACAGAAATAACATCATCAAGAATGAGATTAATATGTAATATTAACATCAATTAACAATATTATGGGGTAAAAAGACCATTTTGTGAACTGACTCTTCTGTTAATAAGGGTTAAAATTTTAAAATCTTTATACTTCTACATTTACTGTTGAATTCTTTAAAAATGGCATTCATACACTACTTTATTTGGTTGCAACAGGACAGAACAGAGGTAAAGAGAGAGATTCTGGAGACTCACAGATATGGTCAAAACCAAGTTCCTCAGTTAACAGTTGCATATCTGAAACTCTTTAAGTCTGTGTTCTCTTATCTATATCAAACCATAAAAGCCATAAAACAATGTTTTGAGGATGAAAGAAAAACAACATACATTATAACAGGGCCTTTGCCCTGTATAACATTACAAAATGTTATACAGTTGGGTTGGATTAGGGTCCATCCATGGGATCTCATTTAATGTTAACCTTATGGCTTGGATATCAGGTACCCCAAAAATCTCATGTGCAAGACAACACAGGAATGTTCACAGGTTAAATGACTGGACTGTGAGAGCTGTAACCTATTCAGAGGATTAATCCACTTGGTGGATTAATAATTTGAAAGAACTAGTGTACTGGTTGGTAATTGCAGGCAGGTAGGGGGTGGTTGGAAGAAGAAGGTCACTGGGAGAATGCCTTTGGTGTTATATTTCCTCCCTGGATCCTCCCTCACTCTCTCTCTGCTTCCAACTGCTATAAACAGAGCAGCTTTATTCTGCCATGCCCTTCCACCATGATGTTCTGTTTCATCTTGGGTCCAGAGCAATGGAGTTGGCCAATGATGAACTGAACTTCTGAAACCAAGAACCCACATTAAATCCCTCCTCCTCTAAGTTGTTCTGGTCAGGTGAAAGAAAAGCTGACTGACCCAGCTAATTATCTCTGTAAGGTCCCATCTTCAAATATGTTCATATTCTGAGGAGCTTAGGGTTAGGGATTCAACATATGAAATTGGGGGGAACACAATTCAATCTATAATACAAATATATTTCTTATTTTATTAGTTTGGAGTAGAATAGTGTTTCTTTCCACACAAAGAAGTTGATTTCCTCATGGGCAAATAGTAAGAAAACATTGTCAAGCACAGCATTATGAGTATTATGAGATTATTCGGTGGTGGCTAATGTGTCATTGTGGCACCTCAGTTCATCACTCTTGAAAATTACTTACCTTAGTTATTATTTCTGCAGATAGGAATGGAAAATTTGACTGAATATTTGCCCATACTAAAAATATAACCTGGAAATTGCTTATGAAATAAATTCTTTTTATTGGCTTTTTTTTTCATTGTGATTGGACTCATTATCCTCAAAGTACAGAGGAAATACAACCAACTAGGTGTTAGAAAAATGAAACAGTGTCTGTTTACTAATTTATATATAAAATATTTAAGAAGTTTGAATCAGTGTAGTTATTTTATAGATATTCCATGAAATACCAAATCATCTGCAAATTTCAGTCACCTCAAGTAAAAATCAGATATTTAAAAGAAAAATAATTTCATTGTTTTTTTTTTGTTCACATTACAGACTTTCCAACTTAGTTATGCATTGAATTTTCCATGATAGAATGTTCCATAAGTTAGTTCTATCCCCATGCCACAGCTGCAGTGACACCAAGATAGCTAAATAAATCCCTTGAATTGGGGTACACTGCTAATTAAAGTGTTGCTCAGAGATAATTATTTGAGCAATCAAAATTGTGGATAAATGCAATAAGATCTTCTCTTTTATTTTCACTTATTTATTCATTTGTGGTGTTGGGGATAGAACCGCAGACCTCACATATACTAGGCAAGTCCTCTGTTACTGAGCCACATCCTCAGCTGTTTTATTTTCTTAAGAAACACTCGGTCTTATCCTTTTCCCTACATCTTACAATAAAAAATAGTCTTGCACATATTCACGTTGAGCCTTCTTGCATATATGTTCCCCAAACCTATCAATTATCTTAACTTTATACTGTGGCTTGGATTTCATTGCAGTATGAAGAAAAATTCCATCCACAACCAAATATCTCTACTTGAGGGACTTTTCATTGTTCTAAACTGAACCACAGCAGACTTTTGAAAGTCAATGAACTATATAGATGCATATATTCTTCAGCAAATAATCAGTTTTTTATACATATTTATTAGGGCTCTATAGTATAATGACAATAAGTTTAGGTGTAATAATTCCATGACTAAAGTTAAATGTATGCATGTTTTAACTGGCTGATCATACAAATAATTATTAAATATAAACACATATGCTTTTGTAGATTTGTAGGAGAGATTCGTTAATTGCTTAATGAAAGATGTCTTTCAGATACTAATGCCTTCATTTAGTTCACCAGATTAAATTTTATATGAGAAGATATTAGCATGCATGCAATGAAGTGACAAGGACAACCAAAAAGCTTAAATGTTAATGGATAAAATATAGCATTCGGGTTATTTAAAAAATGAAACAGTATAATTTTCATTTTGTATGCTTCCATTTGCCTCTGCACAGACAAAAATGTCCTTTTTAATATTCATGTAAATATTGCAATATCAAGAGTGTTTCTACATTTTTCCAAATTGTAAACAAATTATGAAACTTTAAACAGTGTATGAAAAATTCCAGATAAACTAAGATTGTGCATTTTCTACTCTGCAGAACTAGTCAGGACTTGACATTTGAAACCAAAGCAAATCACTTTTTTGCTATCGTTTTAAGTCATTAATTTTATGGAGATTCTCTGTAGTTTGCAGAAAGCTGTCATATAAAAATAGCTTTGCCACCATAGAGTTAATATTGACAAATTTTTTTTGAAAGAAAATTGCCGCTAATACCAACAGACCTGTGTCTTCATTCCCCCCAGTCCCCTTAAACTGCAGTTCAATCTGGCATCATCTTTTTTCCTCCCCCAGTAGGGTGCAGAGAGCCCTCTAGCTTCCAAGCCTGTTTCCTACTGAGGTACATATTGGCTAGCATACAGCTGCTCAGAACAACTATTTGCATCTACAATGGGGTCATCCCACCACGTTCTTTTCAGATCAATATGATTGGTACAAACAATAGTTTGATTTTGATTGCTCTATAGTACGCTTGGGTAGAGCCTCTGAATGCAAGTGAATTGCTTAGAAACAATGGTCTGGTTCATCATCCAAAGCGTCCCTTTGCAAACAGCTGCCTCTGCCACACTCACCCTGACAACGTCCAGAAAAACAGATGGTTTCAGCATTCATGGCCAGTTTAGTGAAAGCCCCTGAGTCAACCATTCAACGCATGTTTTTTAATCTATTTGATATTAAGGGGTATTTCTCTCCATTAAAAATTCCAAATATATTCTTTTGCTGGCTCTAAGTTGAATTAAAAAGAAAAAAGAAGTAGGCATTCTGGAGGTGAGAATAAAATCCCATTCTTAAGTCAGTTTAGCCAGGTCTTTTGTTAAAACTGCAGTGTGGACCCTCATGCATGATAAGTGTAGTAATTCCGCAACACAAAAAGGTATATAATAAGGGAGCACAGGTCCCTGAGCACTGAGGTCCCAAGCTTCTGTTGTCTATTTAAAGGTAGACCTTTAAGGTTACCAAAAATGAAAAGCATTTTTCTCCTGGTTTTGTTTTATCACAAGAAAAATCAGTCCAGGGCATCGCATCAGGAATAACACAAGAGGCACTGTCACTCCTATGTGCTATCATCACTCATTTATAGAATATATTAAAATATATTTTTGCATTCAGATGGTTACAATGACTATGAAGATTCATAGTGATCTTAAATGCATGTATTTTGATGATTTAAAAGAAAGAAATAACTGTTATATTTGGCATATAATACTAATACCTCAGCATTTCTATGGTAAGCATTAAGGGCAAGAAATTTTTACCTGTTAGGGGAAGAAATATTTTAATTTAAAAACAAATTATTAGAAACAGGAGAGTAAACAAGTTTTAGTTATAATTTTTTCATTTGTGTAACTTAAGATACAAGATTTTAGAAAAGAACCCCAAAGTAACTCAATGTTATATATTTTTCTAAACACCCCTGTTTATATCGTATCTCTCTAAGGACACAGAGGATATTGATGTACATTCTGACATATTTTTGTTAACTGTCTTTTGCAGAACATCTTTAACCCCAATCCACATTTATAAATTCACAAAAATGTCTGAATAAAAATAAATTTGATTTTTCATAAATTACAATTATAAATTTATGTAAACTATATCAACATATTAATATTAATTTTTAAAATTGATCACACATATTTATTATAAATATATTCATTTTATTCATTTTTTAAATTTATATATGACAGCAGAATGCATTACAATTCTTATTACACATATAGAGTGCAATTTTTCATATTTCTGGTTGTACACACAATATATTCACACCAATTCGTGTCTTCATACCTGTACTTTGAATAATAATGATCATCACATTCCACCATCATTAATAACCCCATGCCCGATCCCTTCCCCTCTAACACCTTCCCCCTATCTCCCCTAACAAATAAGTGATTTATACCACATAAATATGTAAATATATACTACTTATATATTGTGTACTATATAATATATAATGCAAATTATAAATATAACATTGTATACATGTATATAAATACATTCTACTAACACTACTGACCTATACAATGAGGATAATAATCTTATCCATTTCATTGGGTTGTTAGCTGAAATAAATCAGATAATGCTTAAAAGAGCACTTAAGGACTGGCTATTCATTTTGGGGGGCTGGAGGGGACCAGGGATTGAACTCAGGGGCACTCAACCACTGAGCCACATCCCCAGGCCTATTTTGTATTTTATTTAGAGACAACTCACTGAGTTGTTTAGCGCCTCGCTTTTGCGGAGGCTGGCTTTGAATTCAGGATCCTCCTGCCTTAGCTTGAGGAGCCACTGGGATTACAGGTGTGCACCACCACGCCTGGCTATTCATTATTATTATCATCACCATTGTCATTCATTATGGTTACTAGAGAAATATAAAGAAAATATAGAGCAGAATCCAACAGGTGAGGCTAAAAGCTTGCCCTGGAATAACTAAGGTCATGGTCTGGTCTCATGATCATGGTCATGGTCTCGTCCACAAGCTCCTGTAGCACTTAGAAACAGCACTTTACAACTTCAGGATCCATTCCTCTTCACACCCAGACTTCTCTTCTGGGAACCCAAGATGATTTCCTGGTCTGCCAAGCATGGCCAGTGTTGATGCAGTTCTCACGCTGCCTCTTGGGTTCCTTGAGGCTGCCTAGCAACACTTGAGCTTCATAATTTATCCCCGTTAGTTATCTTTGCCCCACACCAAAGCATCTGCAGAGGTGCTCTGATGAGGATGAGTAGCAAAACAAAAGGTAGTTTTTCACCCTAGGTGTGTGGAGACCCTCCCTTATCTCCCAATATCACGTGCAAAAAGACAAACACTCCCCCTTCCCCTGGATTCACATTTCCCCTACTGGCCAATATGTCTCCTCCCTTCTTGTTCTAAGAGTGGTCAGTTCTTGCCATGTCTCCTTTCTCACCTCCTTCTGCAATAAACACTCCACTAAAACTATGATAATCCAGCTGATTACCCAGGACCTCCCTACATGTCAAATCCAGTGAGCACTTCTCTGGTATCTAATTTTGCTGAAGAATCTACTGATTCTTCACCATTCATTCCCTCATTCATTTACCTATTGGATACTGGACCCTGGGGATCCAAACAAATGTTTGTTACTTCCCCTTACCTTTCCAGTCACATTCACAATTTACATTTCTCTATCACTATGTGAAATATTGTTTGCAGTTCTATTGTTTATGCCTGTGTGTAGACACCCCCATTGCCTACCCATTCATTCAAGAAAATCCTAACTGAGCATTCATTCCTACATGCAAACTTTACCTATTCCATAAATGTGACCTCCAAACAGACATCTTTTATTCTTCCAACAACTACTATCAAGCATTTATTGTGGGCCAGGCATAGTGCTAGGTTCATTCATTTACTAACAAACTACAGTCTCCAACTTGACAGAGATTTCTGTGTAGTCTGGGAGAATGTTAACTACACAGACAATTATAATACTGAATGACTCAAGAGCTGAAGACACAGAGAAGGTTAACCTAATGGACATAAAGGGTGTAGACTTCATATGTATAAAAGCAGAGGGGTAATGTCCTCTGATTAGTATTTTAAAATACTGGTTACAGTACAGAAAACAGACTTGAAAGGGGCAGCAATAAAAAGGTATTCTATAGTAACCCTAGAAAATGATGATGACAACCTAGATTAAGGGAAAGGAGACAGAAACAAATGAATTTAGAGTTATTTATAAAATATGTTTGGTGACTTATTTATTGAGCCCTGAAGCAATATATTAAAAAAAAATCCTGGAAGCAAGACAGAATACCTGGGGGTCAGGTATGTTTCTGTGGCTGTGTGGCAGTTCTCATAGAAGCATTTTGTAATTTAGGATATGAGTCTGTCTACCGCACTAGGCCAGAAGAATTCTCTATTTCTTATTAAAATCAGGGTAGAAATGGAAAGAGAAGAAGGAAGAAGTTTGAGGGGAATATACAGTAGAGGAATTTAAAAATCCTCATTACATAGAGTGTTTTTTGACAGCAGGACAGAGGTCCTTTCCAATTTTGTTTACCTGAGACCTAGCACAATGTTGGGCATGAAACCAGATGTTCAGTGTTTCTGGAATGGATAAGGGGATGAAGGAATGAATGCTAAAATGCCCACAGGCCTCGAAGCATGCAGTCTGTGAAGATGCTCCAAGGAAAAGAAAAATGAGCCAGCCCTCTCCTCAGTCCGACCTTCTGTAATTGATCTTCCCCTCCAAGCCTCCTGTATTTAGGGGATTGGGGTGTGTAACTATGAGAGAAGGAGTAAGTATTAAGCAAGGTTTCAAGTCCAAAGAGATGTGAAGTTTCCAGATGGCGGCACTGAGATGGAAGTTTCCTGTTCAGGCATGGCGGGGAGTAAGATCTAGATCTATGTATGGATGTGAGTCCAGTGGTCTTTTCCTCTCCAGAACGTCTCAACCCCAAACCTTTCACAAGGCTTAAATCAATTCAGATGTTACCAATGACCCCAATTTAAGGACACATCTGAAGTCAAGGGAATGAATTCAACCAATCTTTGCTTCACAGGGGAAAATTAAGCAAAAAAGGAGATACTGTCTCCGTCTGTTGGTTTAGTTTTGTCTGTCTCCTGCCTTGTTCCAAGTACATTAATAGCCCGAAGCATCTTTGAGAATGGCAGATAATGTGCTTCGACTACCTGCTCTAATTATAATTCTCTAATTCTTCAATGAGGGGCAGGAGGGGGAATTAAGCCTGTCTGGAGTGTTATCCAGAAGAAATGTAGAGCCTGGGACAGTGGTTCAGTGGCTTAATACCGACCTGAAGTTGCTTTTCTTTCTATCCCAGGTTTACATCCACTTTCTACAGCAAATGCTAATTCCTGTCTTTTGCTCTCTCTAGGTCCCCCAATTTCCCTAAGACAAAAATGATTTATATCCTGGGACTACTACTCTCCAGGCACCATGGCTGGGACCCTGCCGTTCAGACATCTCTGATGCCACCTGTCCATCTGTGTGCTTCCCAACCTTCTTTTACAACATGCCAGGATAACACCCTTATGCCAACTGCTTGATCTTCTTGCTTCCTAACATCGACTTCCCACTAATTTCCTGCTGCAGGGATTCGTCCCTTTCCAACTCTGGTCCCGCCGGATCTCTTTTTGTCTGAGTTCCTGGTTGTTTCCTATAACAATATTTTAAATTCTTTTTTAAAAATGTAAGCAATTTAAAATTTAAAAAGTAATGTGTTTTATTGTAGGCAATTTATAAAATAGAGATGAGGAAAAGAAGAAAATGAATGTGATCTGTCGCCTTATCTCTCAGAGATAACCACTGTTGGGCATTTTGGTGTGTCTTCTTCATACACCCACACAACTCACATATTAAGTGGTACTCCAGAACTGGTACAATTCAGTCCTGTAAATCTTCCTTTTTACTTAGGAATATTGAATAACATTTTTTCATACCATTAAATATTCCTATATATTTTAATGGATGACTATAACTCCATTTTAGAGATATATCATAAAGCTATGCTAACAACCCTTTGTATTGTTATTTAGTGTTTCACTATTATAATAAATGCTATAGTATATAGCACACCTATACATCCAAAGATGCAATAACTATATCTATATGAATCTTCCAAGCACCTCTATATTTATTTCCCAAGGATTAATTACTAGAATTGGCATTGCTTAGTCAATAGCATGCAGACTTTCAAAGCATATAAGAAAACTGTCCTTCAGAAAAATCAAAGGAATATATAAGTGACAGTAGATAAGAGTGTTTATTGCCAGATGAATCTTTTCAGAATAGTTTTCTCTTTTCCGCCTCAACAACTTTGTCATCCTAACTATTTACCAGAATCAGGTTTTGCTTCAAATCCTGCATTCGCCAGCCTGTGAACCTGGGCGTGTTTCTGAACCTCTCTAATCTTTTGACTTCTCTGATAGCACGTAGAACACATATAGGCACACAGTCACTCACAATGAAAGCTCATTTTCTCCTTTCCTGTGTCACATACCAGTCGACATGTAAATATAATCATTGCCACCTCATTTTGTTATTTATCATTTTATGTGCATGCTTGCTCTAAAAGACAAAACAAACAAACAAAAAAACCCACCACCATGATCTGCTTTCCAGGGAGGTACTGTGATGACAAGCTAAGCCACCTATAGAATTAGAAAGCAATATCACTCATTGCCAGCAGATGCCACTACCTGATCCATGATCTATATCAGAAATGTTTAAGTATGAAGTTCCAAATCTTGTAAGCAAATCAGTGGTCTGGTTTGATCACCAGTGCTACACATCTGAAATGATGCAAAAACTGTGCAGAAGAAGCTTACTTGTAAACAGGGCAATATACTTTGGAATATATTTTCATAACTAAATGTCTTGCCCAACTTTCTATTAAAATACATTGTGTGTATTGTATGAATGTATATGCACAAATCAAGTTAAATACTAAAGTTCCCCCAAGAGATTTATATTAATTATGAGCTGCTCTCCAATGTATCTCAGCCTCCTGCTGAGTTCTAATGACTTTAAAATATGCTAGTAATGAGCAAAGACATATGGGATATTATGTAGAGCTGAGGTAGGTGGTAAGAGATACAGAATAAGATTCAAGAAGAGAATTTTCTAATCTACTGTATGTGAAATTACTTAGTACAGTATTAGAAAGGAAACTGCATAATCTGATGCTTTTCTTAATATATATGAGTCTACATATCTGTCCGAAACATTGACTGTATGTGCAAATATTCATATATGTTTTTTATCATTTCTCTTGCAATACAGGAAAGATGTACAATCCCAGAAACTTCTATACTCTCTTTAATAGTATCCAGAGAAGTCTTGTTACTTAAGTAACCTACTCAAGTACGTTTACTCAGGGATTACAAAAGCTCTGGCTAATTTACGTTCGTGTACTACTTTCATTACACATTAAAGGGATGAGAAGAAAATTGAGAGAACCTACAGATAGCACATACACATGATTAACAATCTGGAGAAGTTAAAAGAGAGTGCAAAAAGTAAGTTAGAAGATAAATTATTAAGATTTTCTAACATTTGAAATGTTATGCTCCTGAAAATTTAAAGAGATTTTTTTTTAATTTAAAATATACCTGAATTAAATAGTTATCTCTAAATGGTCAACACTTTTAAAAAATGAAAACGATGGACCCAGATTTGGAAAGATTGACAGGAATTTCTCACAAAAATAGTAATTTTTCAAAAACAACAACAAAAATAAATGCCTAATGCCCACTATCACACTCTTTGGATGCCAAGTTTGAGCATGTGGGGACTAAGCTCTAGTCAAAAGGCAATCAGCTGGGCATGTCTGAGGAACAAAGAGGCCATTATGACCTGTTCCTTGTACACAGAAAAGGGAAAGAGTGGGAGGGGGCTTCTGCAAGGGCCCTGTGGCCCAGGCTGGGACAAGGGCTGTCTTCTGAGAAAAACAGGAAGCCAAGAAGAGTCTGAAATAGGAGTGGCATAAAGAACTTAAATTACAAAATGCCTGTCAAAAAGTGCCAAGGATCATGACTGTGTTTTTAGAATCAGAATATTTGGGCAAACTTGATGCATTACCTTCATAAATTTGTTTCTAAATATCTAAATATTCTAAATATCTAAAGTCTCAGTGTTTGGCAATGTGTTGTCATTGGAGTTATGCTAGCCCTGATAGTCATGCGAAGCACTCAAAAAGACAATCTGTAAAATTTAAAACAAGGTTTAAGGTCATTTGATTGACAGGGGTCAAGTCAGCCCTGAAGGGCTAAAGAAAGTAAGATGAGCAAGGGTGTCTGCAGGTGAGAAGCAGAGGTTTGTTAGGGTCAGTGGAGATGGAAGTGCAGATATACAGGTCTAACATGTCCAGGGAGTCATCTGACATTTGTCTCGGTAATGAAAGGCCTCTGTAGACACTCAAGTGGAGTGACAGAGTGATGTGACCATATTCCAGGAGGAATGAAATATTCCAAGGAAAGCTCAAGAAAGGACTAGAGACCAGAGGACCAAGCCTCGGAGGAAGGCTTATATTTTTGTAGGGAGTCTCAGAATAACAAAAGGGGTCAAGAAGGACAGTGAGCAGCAGCACTGCAGAAACCAGAGAAGTAGTTTCAATGGGAAATGGGAAAACCCACTCCCACTAGTGGTGATGGTTTCAAGGTGCAGAAGCAGCTCCAGGGAATGGAGATTCTGTGAGATATACAGGGAGGTGAGATGGAAAAGAGCAGACCTCGGACTTGGGTTTATAGTCATGTGTCCCTCATAGCATGCCATCTGCTAGGCATATGGATGTGCATATGTGTCCATGTGCATGTATGTGTGGGCCTGTGTACATCATGCTTTAACACAGATGACATGTTTTAACACATAACTTTTTGCAATTTTTATGACAACACTTTTGCTATGTTTTAACAGAAATGATTACTTTTTGCTGGGATGGGAGCATGCCAAAAGTCCTTCATGATTCTGTGTGAAGTCCTTTATATAAATACATTCTATTTTTCCTGTTTTGTTACATCACTGTCCTCGGTTTCCCTCTCCCTTTGCTCTATTATCCTCCCCTACTGTTAACCAGGGACTGGCAAACATTCCTCTGTAAGTTTCTGGAGAGTAAATAAACTAAGGGCCACGAGGCAAAAGCAACTGTATTACGGAGCTTGATGGGGAACAAAATTTTCACCAATCGCTCATGATGAAATTCAAAACATAATAATAATAATGATGATAGTTGAATGCAGTTCTTTATTTCGTAATACAGGTTTAATTAATAGTCCTGGAATTAATGAAATGAACAGAATGAAACTATTTGCAGGAGAAGGGCTGGCATTTCACTTAATGGAAGTTCCAAGTCAATGTTCTTAATCATCAAATTAGAAGTGAACATTGACCTGTAAAAATCATTCCTGGCTTACACATTGAACAAAAACAGGCAGAGGTGGTGGGCTGGAGGCGCAGCGGAGATGGAGGTGCAGATATACAGGCCTAACATGTCCAGGGAGTCATCTGACATTTGTCACGGTTGTCCCACAGATTAATTTGCCCCATTCAACAGTCACATCATTCACCCGTCCTGTGTGCTTGATACCTGGTGGCTCTGCAGCAGGCAACAGAGAAGGAAGCATCGGATTTCCATGGCAGTGCCCTTGATCTGTATTTCCCTTCATGTCCAAATTTTACTGCTTTTACATTTTGTGCTTATGTAACGGGAAGCACTCTTCCTTGGCTGTGATGTGTAGGGGAGTTCCATTTGCGTAGCAGGGAGATTAAGCATTCGTCAGCTATAAAGCCAATATAAGAGGGCATATAAAACACCCTACTGTTGTCCAGATAGTCACCACCAAACAATACTGGCTCCCCAATGGCCACCAACAGAAACTCGAGACCATACAGGAATTGGCTGAAGTAAATATAATGCGCCCAACTCAGAGTCCTTTTAACTCCCCTGTGTGGCCAGTAAGAAAGCAGATGAGACTTGGCACATGACAGTGGATCATAGGGAATAAAATAAGGTGATCCCTGTATGCAGCTGTTCTCAACATAGTCACCATCCTGGAAGAGCTCAGTACTCAACTGGGAACACACCATTGTGCACTAGACCTTGCTAATGCCTTCTTTAGCATAGAGATAGTTCTGGAGAATCCAGAACCATTTGCCTTCATGGGGGAAAGCAGACAATGTTACCTCAAGTGTCTCTCCCTCACCTCACTGTGTGTCACAAAATGGTAAAGAACCTGGTCCACACATTGTCCCTGGTAAAACATTTATATAATGGTCACATCTGATACTCCTTCAGTGCTTGCCAAGGCTCCCCCCACACTTTTGACTATAAGGGAAAGGATGGGCCATAAAAACCCTGGGAATGTGCAGGGTCCTGGCTTCTCAGTGAAGTTCTATGCTGTTGCTTTCGAAGTAAGACAAAGGTTATACCTTAGGCTGTGATAAAGTTCAGGACTTTTCACTTCCCAAACAGTAAAGCAAGTACCAGAATTCATGGGGCTCCTGGGTTATTGGGAGGGCTGGATCCAACAACAGCTAGATTTTAACAACAGTTGAACAAAATGAATGTCCTGCTGAAACAAGTCCTAAGGACTGAGAGTAATTTCAGGCAGGGGTGGGTTGCCCATCTGGCTCAGCTGTGGCGACCCCTAAATAACATGTGTTGAAGGGGTACAGTATGGCACTGGACTGACCCGCATACTGAGACATTTACCAGCCCAAAGGAACAGCAAAACAGGCACAGCTTGAGACACCGACACCGGACACATCAAATCCCGCAGAGCTTATTGTCCCTGTCACTCCAGGTAGCTCTGGATGGGGGTTATGGCAGCAAATTAAAGGGCATAAAACCCCCAGCAGATTTTGATCACAGTTATGGGAGGGGATGGAAGAAGGTTACAGCTTTTGGGAAAAACAACTGTGGGCCACTTATGCTGTCCTTCTTGCCACAGAGCCCATTACCAGAGAAGCACCCATCACAGGGTGAAAATAAGATGGCTGGAGAAAGCCCCGGCAGAGGAAGTTGATATTTGGCTACAATGAAAATTAAAACATGCCAAAGACAATATGGGTGGACATGACCTACTGGGGGGGACCCAGGAAGATGTCTGATGTTGTTGTTGCATGCCAGAACTGCTCTGCCTGTTCTTAGCATTACCCCAAACAACAGGATGCTTCAGAGAGATATAGCAAACGAGGTGACACAGCTCTTCAGCAATGGCAAATGGACAGCATCGGCCCTCTCCCGCTATCATAATGGGCCCAAAGTGCTTTGACTTGTGTGGACACAGTTTCAGGCTTGAGGCAAGCCTTTCCCAACAAAAGAGCCAATCATAAGGCAACTATTAAATGGGACTGATCTATCTGAGTGACACGTCTTGCACACCACAGGTGATCAAGGTGACCAAGGAACCCATTCCCTAAGCCACAACATACAACAGTAGGTTCGACACCAAGACATACTATGGATTTTCCACCTGCCACATGATCCAACAACAGCTGGATTTTAACAACAGTTGAAAAAATGAATGTCCTGCTTAAACAAGTCCTAAGGACTGAGTTAACTTCAGGCAGGGGTGGGTTGCCCATCTGCCTAAGGCACTGAGGACACTAAAGGAGAAATGCAGTTATCAGCAGCCTGCAGTCATTTCTATGTCATCTCACCTTGGGCGGACAGTGTTAAGGTTATACAGAAAGGACACATCCACTGAACTTATTCTTAGTCACCTTGGAGCAAAGTAGCAACTAACTGTTGCTGGCTCCTCAAGACCACATCAGAGACAAAGAACATTAGTTGGCCATGGACTGTACAAGTAAATCCCAGGGGTTTGCCTTATGGATCCCTTGAAGAGAAGAAGAATATCAAAAGCTACAAGTAAAGCCTACTGCTTTGGGAAACTGGCCCTCACGAGTATAAGTGACGCTGCCCTCGGGTGTCATCACCTGAGGAACACTGTCTGTTTTGACAGCTGTATATATTCCAGAGGAGTCTTATTCTTTCAATACCTCTGAAGTGCAAACAGATAGACTGGGATGGTACACTTGCCCAGGCAAGCCTACTGTGCAGGCTACTTTACTAACACAAGATTGGACAGTTGCTTGAATATCACTTCCTGGAGCTGATCTGCCATTGCTGGTGCCTATTAACATTTGTCATTTCCTCATAGGTTAGCAATAAGTAATCTATTCCTGAACAGGGTGACAAGAAGTTGTACATCATGCCAACCAGGCTGACTGCTGGATCTGCTCAGAACTCTGTGACTAAAGCTCAAGGACTTCCCTGGATACCCAACCTGCAAATAAGACAGGTATCTTAATTATCTTAACCTTCTTCATTGAGTCCTCCAAGTTCTTTCTTTGGAATTGGTAAAGAATATGCTTGGGGTATTTGTGGCCTTGGGGTTGAATACACATAAAAACTTACACATAGTATTTCCTGTAGAATATCGGTGAAGTGCAGTTGAATCTGGGTACTTTGTCATCCTAACATGGTATAAGAGACTTCTATACACATTTTCCCCCTAATTTTGAATTTGTCCTTTTTTTCTTTATAATCTCATATTTTCTTATGGTTATAGAGACTGTTAGGAGATATAAAGATATACTTGCAGGAAAAATATTAGATACAGAGTCATTGATTTGACCCCCCTTTAAGGTCACAATTAGATCTAAGTCTCAACATGCAAATTACACCTGAGGACAAGAACACACTAACAGGGTTCTCCACATTAAGGTGGAAGTAAACATCCAACCATGTTTTAGGCTCAGGGTTCATTTCAGAAGCTGACTTTATGGGTGCTGGGATAGGGTGAAGAACTAATATGGAGTAGAGAAAGAGAATACAGAGACGGGAGCTGCTAGCTTTGCATTCTACTGCCAGTGGCAAACAGAGATTCTGCTAAATTCCGAGGGAACAGAAATGTTGAAACCAGGCCCCTCACAATGTGCTCCAGCGTGGCTTCTGTATCATGAAATTTAGCTTTGAAGGCACCTCAGAGACCATGAAATCCACATCCTTATTTCCTAAGTGTAAACGAGAACCCCAAGACCTAGAGACGTTGACAGTCATTTTCTCTGTAACTCTGAGCATGCCGTTTAATCTTTATGTTTCTGATGACTAGAGAAATTGTGGCCTTTCAGCACTTGTGGGGGGGGGGGAATAATTCAGTGCAGTTTCTAAGAACTTTCAACTTGAGTTTTTGCTTACGCAGACAGCTTAAAGATTCATAGACTCTGGAAGACCACTCTGAGTCAGAAGTGCCCTGGGGATTTCCAGTACTTACTGTGGAGACCCGCCAGGTCTCCAGTTGACTCACTTGAGGGATGTTGACAAGTCTGAGTCCCAGAAGTGAGTTCATATCATAGAGTTCCAGGGTAAGAGCTCAAGCGCTGCCCAAACACGAGCCAAGCCATTCTGTCTTTGCCAGTCCAACAGCCTGCAGAATGAAAGAATATGGGCTTCGAAATCAGCCAGAGGCATGTTTGGATTTCAGCTCATCTGCTCTGTGGGAGTGGCCTCTGGCAATCCAGACCGGCTTTCCAGGCTTGGTTTGTTCTTCATCACAGTGTGTTAAGATGGAGTGATATCATGGGCTTGGAGTCCAGCATGGAGCTGGCACATAATAGATATTCAATAAAACAGGATTGTTAATGTCCAATGTGCTTATGTGCTCTCATAGATTGAAAACAAGAGAGGGAAAGTGGAGGAAGAAGCTAAGACTAGATTCCATTAGTATTTCCCTAGCACGCACGTAGTCTTGTGTACGTGGCTTACTGAGTCCTTCCAGGCCTAGGGGCATTATGGAGGTCAACGGTGGTCAGTGTCCTATGGAATACTTCTTCAAGATCGTCTTGTTCCCACTACTCACACCACCATACTGAGCTAACCCAGTTCAGTGCAGGCTTTTAACAGCTTCCTTCAGGTGAAACTTGACTATACCTCATCCCTGATCTGCAATGTTAGCTTCTGGCTTTCCACCCCTGGGCTTCTTCTATACTCCAGCATAGGCTATGCCCCCAAATCCCTGAACACTCACACACAAGCCACCCAGTAGTGTGGGGGGGGGGGGAATTAACACCCACAGGACTGTCTCCATATAAATACCTCTAAATAAATGCTCCTTCCCCTTCTACACCCCCATATGGACACAGTTCTTCATTTCATTAAGCTTCCCAGGTCATTCCAGACTTAGTACCAGTGGGTGCCACCTCTGTAATGACCCTTGAATGGGTTGTCTCCCATCCTCACCCTTTGCTCCTGCTCCCTGGAGTCACATTCCCAATTAAACCACCTAGAGCATACAGGAGCCTCTGCCCCCAACTCTTCCTTCAGGAGAATATAGACTAAGACACCACCTATTCTTATGGTTACCTAGAATGACAGCCTTGTGGAGCTGACAGGGACATGAGTGAGCATCTATTTCAGGGATAAGAAATAAAAGGCAGGGGTGCTGCCTCCTCCCCACACTCCTGTAACATACGTCACAAAGTGAATGAGATGCTCTTTCCCATGATTCTAGGTACAGTCTCAGTGTCCTCTCTATGCAGCTATGAATAACCTCCAGCACCTGCAGCTGACAGTTGAGAGGAAATTCATTGGCCACCTGAAGTCCAACAGACTGTGTACAAGTTTCCAGTAGTTATCAGCCAAGTGGCCTGCAAACATCTTTCCAAACTTCTAAACCTTGGTTTTCTCATCTACAAAATGGGGATAATAATTTGTTTCATATTATTATTAAACACATTTAATATTCCTCATATTCATTTACTTATTTAACACTTCATAATAGAATATACTAGAGTACCTAATAAGATATTTGGTTCATAGTAAATATACAGTACATGCAATTCTGTTCTCCTTTTCTTTTGTTTTAAAATAACAAAAAACAGGCAAAGGAGAGACACAGCTAATCACTGTTTAAACTTGGTAAGTTCACCTCTTCAGATTTTACATCTGTAAAAAAGCATATAATAATGATATCTCATTACTCATGATAGTTAGGATCAAATGAAATGATGTATGGAACATAGTGCTGTTTTTAGTAATGATATTAGGATTATTGTTCTATTTCAAATGAAAAATTCCAGGGCCAGCTGAGTTGAAAAGATCAGTGTCACCCAGTTGATAAAGGCAGAGCAATTAGGCCCTGTTCCTTCTATCAGACTGCCCCCACCTGGGACATGAGCCAATCTGACCAACATCAACAGAGGACAAGCCTAAAGCAGGGTCTGTGGGTGAGCAAATACTAACTCAGAAGCTCACCAAACACCCTGGGGTCCCACTGCACTTTGAGAAGAAAGGAAGAGGGAGGTAAATAACACTTAGGGTGACCTGCCCAGACTGGTCAGCCCTGGACCCAGTGATGGAGAAAGAACTGACCACAGATATATGGATCTGCTGCAGCTCACTGGAATGAAAGATGTATTCTTGAATGTCACAAACCAATGATCACATCAGAGTAGAAACATTAAGTCTAATGGTACAGCTACACGGGAGGTCTGCAGTCTGTTCATTTCTGAATTAATAGATCCTCCCTCTAAACCAAAATTGAGCTCCTACACATCTACTATCACTTTTCTCACTTCTATTGAATGGACTTGATGCTGTTTATGATCACAAATATTTCTAAATATCTACACTTTTTACACGATTCTCAAAAATAAATTCCAGTGTGTTCCCTCTTATAAGCTGCATCAAAATGTATCTGAAAATCACAACTGGCCAAAAAGAAATAGCAATCATATGTCAAATTATAAAAACTAGCAAATACAAAAGTTGATACATAAATTATTTATTTGAAAATATGTGGGAAATTATCAAGCTATGAGTGTGAGATGTTAGACTTTTGTGAAAATGGAAATTCTGACCTAGAATGGGATCTTAGAGATGTATGAAATACAAAATTCTTTATTTTATAAACAAGGAGATTGAAGCTCAGAGTCATCAAAACATTCACATTTTAAGATAAATAATTAATTAGCTAGAAAGCTATTGCTGCTTGAAAGTCTAAGGACTTGAACCCATGTCACCAAACTTCTTAAAAATTCTCTCCACTCTATCATAGCTGAGTATTATGGGCAACATTTATTATTTTTGAAAAAACAAAATTTCCAATAGGAGTTCACAATTTTATTATCAGTATTTTATGCCCAGAAGAGAACCAATATTTCTAAGATATTTTAGATGGTAATTTTTAAAGCTAAAATGTCAAAGTGACATTTCTGAAGTCAAAATTCATAATCACAATTACTGTCATATAAAAACAGAAGCACAGACCAATGGAACAGAATAAAGAACTCAGAAATAAACCCAACTAACCTTAAATAAGAGCCAATAATACACAATGGGAAAAGAATAAGCTCTTCAATAGGGTTGGTAAAACTGGATATCTATACACAAAATGATGACATTGGAGTGTTATTTTACACTGTACATGCAAATCAGTGTAAACATAGAGCTAAAAAAATGTACAAATAAAATAAAATAATAAAATAGAGAAAAGGCTTCTTGACATTGATCTTGGCAATGATGTTTCAGGTATATCAAATGCACAGTCAACAAAAACAAAATCGAAACAAGTAGAATTACATAAAACTGAAAAGCTTTTGAACAGCAAAAGAAATCATTCATGAAACAAAAAGGCAACCTATCGAAAGGTAGAGCATATTTACAAAACACACATCCAATAAGGAGTTAATACCGAAAATAGACAAGGAACTCATCCGATTCAATAACAGCAGCAGCAACATCAAAAAACCCGAATAACTCAATTTTTAAAATGGCAAAAGGACTTCAATTCATTTATATCAAAGACATAAAAATGGACAACATGAATATGAAAAGGTGCTTAAAATCACCAACCATCAGGGAAATATCAACCAAAACCACAATAAGCTATCCCCCCACACCTGTTAGAATGGCTATTATCAAAAGACAAAAGATAACAAGTGCTGGCAAGGGTATAGAGAAAAGGGAACGCTGGTACACAGTCGGTGGCAATGTAAATTGGTGCAGCTGCTGTGCAAAACACTATGGTGCTTCCTCGAAAAGTTAAAAACACAACTACCAAATGATCCAGCAACCCGGCTTCTGCATATATACCCAGATGAAATAAAATCAGTATCTCAAAGAGATATCTGGATGCCAGTGTTCGCTGCAGCACTGCTTTTAATAAATAGGCTATGGAAACAATAACATAGCATTCATTCAAAAGAAGGAAATCTTTCCATTTGGGACCACATGAATGAACTTGGAGGACATTATGCTAAGTGAAATAAGCCAGGTAGAGAAAGACAAATATTGCATATCATCAATTCTAGGTAGAATCTAAAAAGGTCAAACTTACGAGAATACAGTAAAATGGTGGTTGATACAGGCTGGATGTCAGAGAATTGGGGAGATGCTAGTCAGAGGGTACAAACTTACAGTATAAGATGAGAAAGTTCTGGAGTTCTAATGTCTGGCTTATTAACTATAATTCATAATAATGGATTGCATACTTGAAATTTATTAAGGGTACATCTTAAATGACTTTATACAAAAAGAAAATGATTAACTTGTAAGGTGACAGGTATGTTAATAAACTTGGTTATAAGAAAGATTACCCTGTCAGGCACAGTGGCACAAGCCTGTAATCCCAGGGGCTCGAGAGGCTGAAACAGGAGGATTGCAAGTTCAAAGCCAGCCTCAGCAAAAAGCAAGATGCTAAGCAACTCAATGAGACCCTGTCTCTAAATACAAAATAGGGCTGGGGATGTGGCTCAGGGGTCAAGTGCCCCTGAATTCAATCCCTGGTACAAAAAAAAAAAAAAAAGAAAGAAAGAAAGATTACCCAGGTTCTCATAACATTATTTTGTATATCTTAAATATATACAGTTTTTTATTTGTGAGTCATTATCTCAGTAAAGTTGGGGAAAATTATCTTAAAATGAACAATCATTTCCTGAAAAGGACTGAAAATATCAAAAACCATGTATAAGTAACTACAGATGTGTCAATCCGGAAAAAAGACTTAAAATTATCAAACTAAAAGAGAGTTTAATCAGTTCCACAATGGTGGGAACATTCTTTGGGAAAATATGTCTGCTCTCTGCTGACCCCCAAAAGCCCTACTTAGTGGCATGTGTTTTATACCAGAATGCACATAAACTGGAATATATTTAGGAGTTGGTCTATTTCTAGTCACACAAGTTTTGTTTCCTAAATAAGACTTCAGATTACCATTTTGGTTTGTTCCCCAAAATTTCAGCACTCCATATGGTTGAAGATGTAGTCCCATCTTCTTAACAAGACCTTGTGTGAACTGTGTACAATACTGTCTTCAAACCGTTTGCTCCTATGCATATTCCATGGTGAGGAGAAATGTAGGGTTTATAAGGGAAGCAGGAAATGAGAAAGGCGGGCCTGTTCCAAAGTTGAGATTTCTGAACTGCTTTCCAAATTTTCAAATGTGAAAATTTCTTTAGTTTGCTAAAACTGTTATAAATGATAGCACAGAACATACACATTGAGCTTATGGAAAGTCACACAGTATGGTAGTTATCCTAATTAGGGCTCAAAAACATACCATAGTAGCTTTCCTAGTGCACTAATAACAATTTTATGGTTGTGATTTTATCTTATCTAAAACAAGTATAAAGTTTCTGCATCTGAAAAGGGAAATAATGGATTATTAAAATTATTTTTGATGTAACACAAGAATAAAACAGCCCATGTATGAGAGCTTCTCTTGATTTTTTTCTGACTTATCTCCAGTTGTAGGCTTAATGATCAACTTTACTTGTATTAGCCAAATAACCAACCCACCAAAATTCTAGAATTTCTACAACACTGACAATAATTTGCATGCAAGGAGATTAAAACCATGGATTATTAAAATATGAATGAAATTAGCTTGAGAAAATAAAATACATATATAAGTAATAATAACAGGTTACTTCACTAATTTTTCATGCATTTAAACGTTGGTTAAATTATGAAATTATCCAGGTCTACCAACTATTTGCCAAAGCATAAATCTGCATAGATTAAGGCATATATTTTAATAGTTTGTATAGCTTTTGAGAGGAAACCATTTTTCATGGCCATTATTCATGAAAGTTCAAATCTTTCCAAAAACCTTTAAATAACTGCTTTATGCACTCATCTTATGAATAAGATTAACCTAAAGATCGTGTAGTATTTATCCTCCCAGAATAGCTCCTCTGCCTACTTCATTATTCTTTGTTATAATAATTGATGAATAATTTCTTTTAGGTATTTCTTTTCTTTATTGGTTATTTTTTTCATTAGGTACTTCTTAATTAGTACAGAGGCAGGCACACATAAATAATGCACAAAAATTTAAAACAGAGGAGGTGAATAAAGAGGTATTATTTGTATTTCAAGGAGCAAGTCTTTTATAATTGGTTTTTGTGATACATTTCCAATATTTAAAATTGATTCTCACTTTTTTCTATAATAATTTTCCGAGAGGCTACTTTTTTAAAGTCATGTTTAATTTAATGATTATATACAATCAAGTTGAGGTGTTCATATACAATGTGAGAAAGAGAAAGAGACCATTCACTGAAAGCTTTCTATGTGCCTGAAACTAAACTAAGCACTTAACATATGCTATTTAATTTACTTCTCAAAGCTGAACTATGAGATGGGTCTTATCATTCTCAATTTACTTATGAAAAAAAAAAAACTAAGGTCCAGAGTAGCTAAGTAATTTGTCTAAGATTATATGTTGGTAGGTAACTAAGCTTGAATTTTAAGCTTCCTTTAATTTTAGGCATAATCAAATGCTTACCTTGACAATTAAGAAAACATACCTAGCAGGGTACAATAGCCTGAACTTATAGTCCCAGCTATTCAGAAAGCTGAGGCAGGAGGAGCACTTGAGCCCAGCCTGGGCCACTTAGGGAGACCCTATCTCAAAAACCAAACAAAACCACCTCCACCACTAAACCAAACCACACCAAAACAAAACAAAGCCCTCAATAAAAGAATCACCCACGTTAGACTGATTCTAATTCCTGGATTTTCCAATATAAACTGAAAGCTACACAAAATTAGTTGCATAGAATTATTATTTACAACCTGTTTTTTATAGATCAACTGATCACACATCTTGGCAACAAATATTATATATATTAAAATCTAAAATATTGTTTTGATGTTCATGATCATCACATTCTGTTAAAAATGCCCTTTTGGTGTAAATCATTATTAAATTATTACAATCATTAGTAGCAAACAATTGACCTAGAAAAATGAATGCATTGCACATTTTTACCTAAAAAGTAAAATGTATTGTCAGAGGATCAGAAGGCAGAGACAGGAGGACTAACAAGTTCAAAGCCAGCCTCAGCAACTCAGCGAGGCCCTAAACAACTTAGCAAGACTCTGTCTCAAAAAATAAAAAGGACTGGGTATGTGGATCACTGGTTAAGTGCCCTGATTCAATTCCCAGTACCAAAAAAAAAAAAAAAAAGTAAAATGTATTGGAATATAATCCCTTGATGATATCTATAGGAGGGGGTGGTGCTATGGCTTGACTAGAGTTGTGACCAACACAAATATTTGAATCTTCATTTTTTCCCCTAGCCAAGAGATTTTTACACTTCAAGACAATGATGAGATTCAATGAGAGCTGGAAGATTATAAAAGAGGAAGGAGGAAAATTCCTTGGCACAAAAGCATGTTTTCAGGCTATCACTGTTAGAAAAAAATAAAGTCAGTGAAAGTTGAGAGATCTGAAACTAATGACCTCACACTGTCCTCTGCACATTCTCCTAGGGATGCACAAGCCCCAGTTTGTATTCCATGTTTCTAATGAATTTTTACTCCATCTTAAATCTCGATTCCCCATTAAATTTTAATTGTTCAACCTTTCATAAAAAGAATTAAATATTAACACTTGAGTGTGCTCCATCCATTACATTTCATAGCAATGTCACCTGCTGGCCTGAGTTTTATCATCTTACTCTTCCTGTATTTGCGGCCTTTTCTTCTACTCTTCCAAGGAGAACTCATGTATTCTCCCCTCCCCCAATATCATCCTCTCTTCCTCATCTCCATGCCTTGGCCAAGGCCTCCACCTTCATTTCGCACTCCAACTAAGCAAACATGGGAACCCCCTCTTGCCCCTGAAGACTAGGTTCATCCTCCAAACCCTAGGTCATTTTCCTCCAGCCTTACCAGAAAATTCAGCCAGGAGTAACGCCAGCAAGTCCCGATGTTCTTACCATTCCTTTTTATCTTTATTACTTACTACTCCTTTTTTTTTTTTTTTTTTTTGATTTTTGGTAGTGCTGGGGATTGAACTGAGGGCCATGCCCATACTAGGTAAGCACTCTACCAACTGAGCTATATCCCCAGCCCTACTTACTACTCTTAATAGCATTTTATATGTGTGTAGATGTGAACAGAAATTTTCCCTTTTCACTACAACATACTGGGAAGCAAATTATTCATGTTTTCTCCCTGCCACCAGGCAATACTCCAATAACAAGGGATGGGGGGAGCCACATAAATAATAGGTAAGACCAACAATGTGACATAAAACCAAAATGATAGGGCTGGGGTTGTGGCTCAGTGGTAGAATGCTCACCCAGCATGTGTGAGGCCCTGAGTTCAGTACCACATAAAAATAAATAAATAAAATAAAGGAATTATGTCAGACTACAACTAAAAAATAAAATATTAAAAAAAAAAGATAGAACACCTCTAAGTCTCAAAAATAGTTTTTAGAAAAAAATGAAACTGTGGTTTCAGTTATAGGGTATTAGAGTAGAAATGGATCTTCCAGTACCAGTACAACCCCTCATTTACAGATGGAAATTCTAAGGCACAAAGAGACACTTCCTTTGAATTTCAGAGCTGGGAAGTAGAGGACACAACCGAGCAGGCTTTGCTGACACAGAGACGGAAGCTCTTTCCAGTATCTTCTATTGCCCTACACTGTGTGCTTATTAAAAGGGACATGCTTTACACATGGATTATTTAGGGAGCCTTAATTTGCAATAAAGTGTTCATCTACCATAAAGAATAAAACTATTAAGCCATAAATCTAAAACCAATATTCTCACCATAATAAACATTAAATAAACAATAACACAAATAAAAACCCACAGTGAGTTCCTCAAGAGTGGCAGCCATGCCTCCTCAGTGCTCAGATGGTGCCCTGCACACCATGGTCATGAAACCACCAGGGTAGGTGAATCCTCAGTGTGGAGCCATAACAGATTCCTCAGTCCTCACCAATTGTATCAGAATCTTGAGGCTGAAATATAGTTATCATTTTTAAAAATCAATATGCTTAATAATAATTCTGATACAGTATGAGAATTAAGAATCACTTGATTAAAGACTAAAGTTCTGTCAATTAGCTCCCCACCTCTTCTTTTCTTCATATTTTCTGTCCAAGTTGGCAGAATTCTTTCAGCCTTAAAACACAAGACACTAACTCAATGCAAAGGAGAATGTGCTCAAGTCAGGAGTGACACCAGCCTCGGGCATGAGCAGAGTTTGGTCTCAGTAACTTTTAGATTCCTTGACCTTTTCTAAATTCCTGTCCTATTCAATGTCCTCTCGTGTCCATTTCCAAGTTTAAATTCCATGGTTGATTATCACAACCACTATGTGGTTCTCTCTGTCAACTATCTTTTCCTCTTGCTCTCACATGGAGATCAAAGACAAAACCATAACTCCATTGGCATGTTTTCCCTTCTCCTACTTAGACTGAGCACCATAAATGGAGAAAAATATACAATCCTGCCGACAGGTCTTACTTTAACTTAACAACCATAAACCTTGAGTAAAGCTGTATTTTGTCCAGCAACCAGACAACTCCATTCACCTACTCCCATTCCTGGTTCCCTCAACACTGGGCAAAGGGCTATTCACTATTGCCAGGTCATATCTTTATAACTTCAAGACCTTAGATGAACAGAATCTATTCTAGCAATTGCAGCTTGAAAAATCCCAAAGTAAAATGCTTTTAGGTCACATACTACCCTTCAGTCAATTACTTACACCCAGAAGATATCATCTTGATAAAGGACAGCAGAAACCATTTCATGCATCATGGGGGAAATGTGACATCTGAGAGAATTACCCTGAGCTGGCAGCTAACCAATTTACTTCATTTAGCTACTCCAAAATCATGAAGATAGGACTGTCTGCACACTGAACTGCCAAAGAGAACACTAATACCATAGGCACTGAGTATTCAACATATCCATCAAAGCTTAGGGGCAGGGATAAAGAAAATATCACCTTCCTTCTTTTCTTCTTTCCTCACACATCCAATCCAATACCAAGTCCAACAGTTCCTAGTCCTAAGATTTTCTCCAATCTGGCCCCACTATCAAAATTTGTTTTTCTGTGGTTTATCTCTGTACTTACTACCCAGCACATTATAAAATGGAATTGCTAGAAATAGCCTTGAATCACATCATTATTACAACTTTCTTCCACAGACCCAAGGAATCCAGTGGAATCTGATCTTCTGGGCCTTTCTTTATTGGTGGAAACATCCCACCCAAGGAACACACTGAAAAAAGTGTAGTGGCCATGATCTGTATAACCCAAAGACTCCATTCACCTGCAGTGGGGTTCGTCTCCAAGGCCCATGCTTTTGAAAACACAAAGAGCTCAAGTGCATGGTACCTCTAGAGATGAAAATAAGGGAGGCAAGTTTCATACATAGAAATGGAGAATTTTGCTAAAGAAAAACACTGATTTGAATCAATTTTGGTAGAAAAATAAAGTCTAAAGACTTTACATTTGAGTTATTTCTCTTAAGGAGTAATTACCATTTCAAGGTTAAAATATGTGCTCTTTTTTGGAACTGGATATTTAAGCCATGTATTATTGCCTATAAATATATCAGAGTCACAAATGCTTTGGTCAAGTCTACCCTCCTTCAGTTGACTGATGATTTCATATGTTCTAGGAATATTTTTGTCTTTTGGCATGATGCTCTAGACCATATGGTACAACACACTGACAAGCAAAAAGGGTAGGACTAGTTTGAAACATATACACATATATATTTATATATATGAGTATACATGTATATGTATACATATATACACATACATATATACATGTACATACACACTGCATATAAGTAAAAGAAGTAGCATGTAAGGCTACAAAGAAACAGAAGGACAGAGTTACATATTCTGTATACAATACAGTGCTGAGATTCTTTGCCCACGCGAAAAAAGTTATTCAACATCCAAAACAAGACTGAAAGTTCATATTAGACATATACCGGTAACTACCATGCTTTGCCATAGCAAATATTTGAACTGTGTGTAATACTTTCTCATTCAATATTTAATGTTGCTTATCTAGGTAAAAGAAGTAGCATGTAAGACTGTTATTATCATAAGAACAGCAATAACATATGCAGTAGTTTGCATGATCCATCTCGGAAGAATTGTTAAAACAGGAAACACCCTAATCTCTCTTTAGCCAGGTGCAGTGGTGCCCACCTATAATCCCAGAAGCTCAGGAGGACTGTCCCTTCAAAGACAGCCTAAGCAACTGAGAGAGGCCCTACTCAACTTGGTGAGCAACCTGTCTTAATTTTTTTTAAAAGGGCTATGGCTGTGGCTATGTGGTTAAGCCCCTCTGCGTTCAATTCTCGGTACCCAAATAAATAAGTATCTTTAATTAATTCCCAAAGGGTGAAAACATCCTTCCCCTTTGATTCTAGGTCCCTTCATGTGGTCTTCGTTTATAAAATGGTGGGTCTGGAACAAATTTTACAAATTTTCAGGAGGATTAAGATGTGACTCTAAACCTGGCCATTATCTTTGTGTCACATGGCAGGTTCCTGCATCATCTATCCTTCTCTCCACTGGATCTGAATGTAGAGTAGTCAGGACACTCAGAGAACCCCAATCCTCTGCTGGGCCAGTAACAATGGATGTAAAAGCCAGTATGCAGGATAGGGAGAAAGAGGTCCGTTTTGTTCATGATCCATCAGCTGCGGCTGACATGCAGTCTAGTGGGAGAGGAAGGCAGCAGACTTTTTTTTTTTTTCTGTCTGTATTCTTAGACTTATTATAGTCTTTGTTCAAAAAGGTCAAATGTTTATATTCATGTGTTAGTTAAGTTTCTACTAGAAATGCTTAAAAGTTGCATTGGACCTTAATATATTCATTTTTACCAAAGGGGAAATGTATATGTCTGAACGTTTTTGTAAGAAGAGCTAAAAAAGAATAAGAAGAAAAGAAGAAGAAGAAGAAAACTGTGTTAAGAGATTGGACTTGAAGTCAAATACTATGAATTTGAACTCAAACTGTAGTAACAGCCTAGCTGTATGATGTTGGGAACATTATTTAAATGAGATTTACTTTCTACTTCTAATAAAATGAGGACTATTATTGTGACAGAAACATAAAGCCACTTGCTTTATGTCTGGTAGACATATATGAAATGCTCGAAAGGGTTAGTGGTCAATATTACAAGTCAAAACAAATCTATAGTACTATATACTCAAAATACAAAAATAGAAACTGGAGTCAACAATATTGGCATAGCTAACTTTAAAGTGATATCTGTCATCCCAGGATGTCAATTACTTACATCCTACCCGCAAAGGAAAGTATTACCAAAATGCAACACCACAACACTAATTCCTCACTGGATGTGATCCAACAACAAGCCATTGGCTTCCTGAGATAGATACAATGGGTTGTGTGTTCAGAATTCTGAGGCACAGTTAGTAAAAATCATTGCTTTCCAACAGAACAACTTTGCTTTTTTAATTTTTTTTTCTGTTTGACAGAAAATTTGGTTTCTTTAAAAGTTATGAGCTCTCCTCCTACCTGTTTAAATGTACTTAGGACCAAACATATATATGATTTGTATATGATTATCAAAAATGGTCTCAGCCCTTTCACAAATGAGTTCTGTTTTGTTAAATAAAGCACTCTGTCCATCTATGCCGGGGAGTGGAACTTTACAGTTATACAAATACAGTACCTAAATCTGAAAGTTAATAATATATATTTTTTTAACTCTGAATTTTCAAAAACAGGAATTTTGTGGGTTAATTCCACTCCAAAGCTATTAATCTTTCCACTACTGCATTCGATCAGGTTTATACCTCCAATTACAAATATTCATATGAGTTAAGCACCTGGTCAAGTAGTATTCACTTTTTAATTGAAGTAGCAGAAATTTTGATATGTATGATATTAGGTATCATTTTTGTATGCATTTATATAATTTGATATCAATATTTACAACCCTAAATACTCATATTGGAAAAAAGTTAACAATTTCTGCATCAAAATGCCTGTTCATTCACTCATCCATCCTTCATTCTTTCTACAAATATTCACTGGGCACCTACTCAGTGCTAGATATTGTGCTAGGTGACAAATCAAATAAATCTTCTGAAGTTTCTTCTTCATTAATATTAACTATTTAGGATGAAGTTGTAAGGAGAAATGACAACGAATTTAAATCGTATTACGGTTACACTTTTGTTAAAAATTCTATTAATTTTTATATTCAGCAATTATAGAACTAATTAATCCTTTTAATTATTCTATAGACAAAAAAATATCCCATCCCAAATATTTCTGTTAAAAAAAAGCCAAAGCCATAAAAATGAGTACTTCAGCTATAAAAATGCATGATATAATTGATGCCATCTTCTCTTATTCAGCAAAGTAGCTTTCTATATTTCTGTCTTTGCCTTTCACAGAACAGTAACCTGGAGTACTTTCAGTGGGACTTTGCCTTGATAAAGCACAAAAATATTCTCCTACAAGCAGCTATTAATCTTTCCTCTACAGCCGATGGCTCTGTTTGTTCCACCCTTTTGAGGGGACACCAGTGAAACACAACTCCCCTTTCCCCAATTCCCTCAAATCCTCAAATTCATCAAAGTCTTCTCCTCCAGGCTGCAGCTGGTATAAGTAGGTATGAACCAATTGTATGATAGAAGCCATCTTCCTGAAAAAATCATGGGTCTCAAGGCCTATATCCTATAACCTATTTTCAAAACATTTTTAAGATTCATGGAGCTAGACACATAATAATCCCTCAAAACTTAATTATGAATTGATGGATTAAAAAAGAGACATGGATAATGTCTCATAGGGAAGTGAAGTCTTCCTCTAGAGGTTTGGATGTGAAGTGTCTCCCAAAAGCTCACATTTGAGACAACGTAAGAAAGGTCAAAGGAGAAATTATTGGGTTGTGAGAGACTTCATCCACTCTGACTTCTCTTCCAGTTTGAATGACCCTTGTGATTACACTGGGCCCACCCAATAATCCAAGATAATCCCCATTTTAGGATTATCTGATTGGCAACTTTCAGTCCTTCTGCAACACTAATTCCCCTTTGCCATGTAACCTAACCTATCCACAGTTCTGAGGATTAAGATGTGAATATATCTGGGGTTGAGGGGCTTTATTCTGTCTACCACAGCTCTAATGAACCTAGAACCAAAAACCCAGAATAGCGCTACAGTTTAAGCAAATTAATTAATCTCCTATGGTTTCAGTTTTTGTCTTTTGAAAATAACTTAATAAGAACTATTTCTTGAATGGGAGTGAAAATTACATGAGACAAAATAAGGAAAACATCTAGGTCCAGAGCCTTGAACACAGTTTAACAGGGGTTCACTTGATACTCTGACTACATCCCTCGTGGCTTTGAGACTTAAGTGTTTTTTTTTTTTCCCTTTTCCCCAATCTTCTTTTCCCTAAAATTATCCTCCCTGATCTTCTTTTCCATAAACAACTTCTCCCTGATCTTCTTTTCCTTAACCTTCTCCTGCCTAATCTCTCCTCCCTAACCTCATTTTTCTCTGAATCACCTCTATAAATGCCCCCTGTTCCTATGGATAGGTAGAATCACAGCTTTTGGGACAGTTGTCCCCTGTGTTTCTCCTTTGCTAGCAAAGCAATAAAACTTCTTCCTTTTTCTCAAGACCTTGTCTTCATTATTGGATTGGCATCGAGGACGAGGACCAAGCTTTTGGTTACAACAGTAGCACCTCAATATCGTTCATTTCCATTTTCCTTGCCACCTTCTCAAAAATCATCCTTGCACTGAGTGGAGCCGAGTTTTGGATCTAGGCTCACTTTAGTTCCATGGTCCTGTTCTTTGCCTTACGCAGCACTGCTTTCTGCAAAATAAATAAATAAATAAATAAATAAATAAATAAATAAAAATACTGCTTTCTCCATGCTGAAAGACTGAACAATGGATGACTTCACATACGCAAATTGCCTTTTATGGTCTGCATGTCTGTGTTCCCTCAAACTTCACATGTTGGAATCCTGACTTCTAAGGTGATAGTATTATGGGGTGGGACATGTGGTCATGAGAGTGGAGCCCTCAGGAATGGGATTAGTGCCCCAATAAGAGACCCAAGAGGGCTTCTTTGTCCCTTCTACCTTGTGAGGACACAGTGAAAAGAGAGTCATATATGAGAATGGGCCCTCACCAGATATGGATCTCCTGGAACCTTGGTCGTGAACTTCCTGGTCTCCAGAACTAAGAGAAGTAAATTTCTATTGTTTAAAAACCAATTTTTAAGCTGGGGATGTGGCGCGCTCACCTGGCATGTGCACATGTGCAGGGCGCTGGGTTCCATCCTCAGCACCACATAAAAATAAAATAAAGATGTTGTGTCCACCGAAAACTAAAAAATAAATAAATAAATATTTAAAAATTCTCTCTCTCTCTCTCTCTCTCAAAAAAAAAAAAAATATGACACTTTGTTATAGCAACCCCAATGCCTAAGAAATTGTTCCACATACCATACAAGCAAGCACTCAAAGATTTTATTCCGACAGGGATAAAAGATTTATGCTAATCCAACAAAACTTCTGAATTGATTTTCTCCTATAACAAACAGATGACATTTTTAAAGCCTCCATAGGACTTTTCAGTAGAATGTGATTATAGCATTGAGTAATGTTGAGAAATGTGGACCCAGTGGCAGTAACAAATATCCTATGATCCATTAAATAAACATTGGATGACACACAAAATAAAGTCAACCACAAAATGTTTGTTTAACAGAGTCCTCCCCTCCCTCTGTTACACAATAGGAATATTCTCACAAGACTTTTTTTTTTTTTTTTTTGCTTTTTCTTTTTTTAAGTTGCAAAGTAAAACAGCAAAGCAAGTCAAAACCCATTTGGATTGGTAATAAGACCGACCCTCGGCTTCATCAGGTAAAGTACTGAACAGTGTACAAATTGCTTCATGAAGAACAACCCAGGTGCCAAGAGAGTGTTCTGACACCTCTGTAAAAACACAAAAATCTACCTGCTAATTTGAGCACACTCTTGAGTAGTAAATGGCTTTGCTCTCAGCTGTCCATATCTTTTTTTTTCCTATATTTTGTTATGAGAAAAGGGAGAGAAAGAAAAAAAATCTACTAATAAGGGCAGCCCAGTTCTTTACACTTGCATAGCAGTGGAACAATGCCATGGCTCCAGAGCCCCATGGGTCCTGTTTGAGGGTAATCAAGTACAGTTGGTCCTCTAAATCCACAGGTTCCACATCTGTGAATTCAACCAACCACAGATTGAAAATGTTTGGAAAAAGCTGCATTTGTACCGAACAGGTATAGGCTTTTTTTCTTGTCATTATTTACTAAACAGTACGGTATAACAAGGGTTTCTATTGTATCCAGTATTAAAATTAATCTAGAAATGATTCAAAGTACATGGGAACTACATCATTTTATACAAGACACGTGAGCACTGTGGATTTTAGAATCCCAGGAGTTCCTGAAATCAGTAGATACTGAGTGATGACGAATAAGAAAGAGAAATGATTTTTTGTGTGAAACAGTAATATCAACAAATCAAATTTCAAAACAATGCATGATCTGTATAATCTTAACATGTCACAACTCATCTTACTTGGACTAAAACTACCTTAACAGCATTTTAATCTTATTTCTTACCACTGACAGCAATTTTGGGATATGAGTGAGTATGTGTTGGGGGAGAGGGGTGAAAGGAAACCCTGTGAATACTCCCCACAAACAGTAACTAGGAGAAAAAGATCTCTGGATAGTGCTGTGGAAATCTACTGCACAAGTCAATTCTCTTCTAGGCTTTCAAACCCAGATAGCATATGATATTTGAACATTCTAGACTTTATCACATGGCCAGGTCACTTTATCACAAATGGCAAGGTCATCCCTGCTTCCAAATAAGACTTTGCTCAGAAAAGAGAGGGCTGAACAACAGTTCAAAAGAACACTTTACGCAAACCTTAGTCCTGACTGCAAGCCACCACAAACTTTTCTTGTCACTCCTCTACAAAGAGATAAATGTAAGAATCTTTTAGACCTGTTTGACAGAACACTTTTATGTCTGCTAGATCCAATAATAAAGAAAATGACCTTGGGTTTGTAACACCTTTTACATTTCATTTTATGAATTCTCTTTTTTAATTAATTTAACAAACAAGCAGTCCTTGACAGATGCAAATTAAAAGAAAAAAATGAAAAATACTAGTCCTTCCTTACAGCTAGCTTGAGGAACACTGCAATAGAAAATCCCCAGAACAGGCAAACAGAAGCAGCTCAAAGACATTTGCTGGTGGAAATTATTTACTATGGCTCAAGGTTACTTTTACCATGTTCAGAAGGTAACTGATAATGCACACAGAGATAGCCTGACTCAGAGGAAAACCAAACAGACACAGAAACTGAAAAAGAACCAATACTTAATCAGTTCTTTGAAAATTCTGTAACCTATACAGTCCACTACTATACCCCACATTGACAGCACTTGCAACAGTTGAGAATCACTGAGAAAGAACATTTTCAGTTTACCTTTTTGCCATTAGATTTCTATGGTAGGCAGTTGATTATAGTCTCAATGGCTACCGGATAACAATTCAAAGCAGAATTCCCTGGATACCTTGGTTCCTCAAAAGTATCCACATAACAACTTCCATTTATTAAGCACCCAATATTCTGGAACATTGGTAGGTATTTGATTATTATGTTTCAAAGAGGTGAAATATTTGTTCAGGGTCTCAAAATGAGTAACAGATGGAGCCTGAATACAAGGAAAAAAAAAAAATGAGATGTGGGAAATAAAGTAATCTTATACACAATTTTCATTAAAAACTGTTAAAATTAGGGGAAAAAAAGATCTCTGGGGGAATCACAATTCGATCCACAACAGTATCATTTTTTAAAACTAATTTAAAAACATAAATTCTTCTTAAGTGAGCCTTTTTGACCCAAGATAGACCATACTCAGATTCTCATACACAGATAAATTTTGATGACTTTGATAATGAGATCTTGACTTTTGAGCTGATGAGCTTTAATGATAGTTTGGAATATGAGTTGGTGTTGTAAATGGGCTGAGACTTTAGGGGATACTGGGATGGACTGAATATGTTTTGCATATGTGCCTCTTTAGGGATCAGAGGAAAGACTATGTTGGGCAGAATGTATGATTAAGTTAAGGATCTGGGAAAATTATCCTGAATTATCTATATAGGCCCAATGTAATCACAAGGATCCTTATGAGAAAGGCAGGAGTATCAGAATAAGGAAGAAAGATTTGAATTCAGGTGAACTGTGGGAACTGGAAGAGACAAGAAAATGTTTTTTTATTCTCCCCTAGATCCGCCAAAGAAATGCAGCCTCAGCACTCTGAATTTAAACTAGGAAGACCTATTTTGCATCTAACATCCAGAATGGTTAGATTTTTAAAAAAAATCTGTATTATCACCCCCTTCCTATCATTTTCTTTAACTAATTTCACCTACTCATTAAAAACCTTTGGATTCTTCTAAAGTGTTCCATTTTTTGAAAACCCTATATAACATAGTCTGCACGGCTAGTAGCACTTTTATTTAGAAGACTTGACCATCTTATATTTATTTTAATTATTTCAAAAAGGACTAATTTTTGTCCTTTTTGCAGAGAATGGGGGAAGCAAAAAAAAAAAAGAAGACTGAAGGCACATTTATTTTCATGTCTGTTTTTTGATACACAGACTGTTTATATACGTTGTCTTTGACAATAATTTGGAAAGTAAGTTTACTTAAATCTATTATTAAATCTATCACTAGTAAACAGAGACTTTTGAAATGTAGCTAATTGTTGAATAAAAACATATCCAATGAAATATTAATGACTTGCTGTAAATGAACTGGATTTCCAAGTGCCCCTCAAGTCTAAGTCAGAAATCAGCCAAGCACCGTGGTTCAACAGCAGGAGACTAAGGTAGGAGGACTGCAAGTTCAAAGCCAGCCTCAGCAACTTAGCCAGGGCCTAAGCAACTCAATGAGACACTGTCTCTAAATAAAAAATAAAATGGGCTGGGGATGGGATATGGCTCCGTGGTTGAGTGCCCCTGTGTTTACTCCCTGGGACCAAAAAAAAAGCTACCACTACCATCTACCTATAATGTTAGTTCTTCCAAAGGAAACAAGTATTGACATATTGAAGAAGAATTTATCAAAGTTTTATTTTAAATACATAATTTTTTTATTTTATAAAAGACTCACTTTTGGGGGGTTGTTTGTTGCTATTGTTTTTGGTATTGGAAATTGAACCCAGGAGCATTTTGCCTCTAAGCTACATCCCAGACCTTTTTATTTCTTATTGAGACAGGATCTCACTAAGCAGCTGAAGATCCTGCAAAGTTGCTGAGACTGACCTTGAACTTGCACTCCTTCTGCCTCAGCCTCCCAAATCACTGGGATTACAAGTGTGCGCCACCTCACCCAGCTAGAAATGCACATGTAAACAAGGCAATGTAAAGTGCCTGTAAGAAGTAAAAAGAAAAGAAAATGACCCACATAAACACATTACTTAGATATAACCACTGTTGAACCTCAGATACTAAATTTCATACCAGAAATGGTGAAGCTTGAATTAACCTAACATTTCCATAGATGACTAAATATTTTTTAAAATTTTATATTCAATGGAGGAAAAAGATAATGTAATGAAGGAGTGAAAACTCTGAAAGAACAGACCCATGTTGAATGAGGTCCACCGTAAACAACATCACTCAAAGCAAAAAGTTACAATGTGCCTTGAGGTTTCAGAGTATGAAGTGGCTGGAAATCAAGGAGAAAAATCTAAACCAAGAGGGGAACAACCAAAAAATTTGCATATGAACACCACTCATAAAAAATCTTGGCCAACCCTGGAGGAGTGCATCTGCAGGTAAGATTGCAAAGAACCCAGAGGAAGGAATTTGCCTGGAGGCCAAGCTATGAGCTATCCATCCCCAGGGAGACAGATTTCAGGGTTTGAGTTGCTATAACAAAATACCATAAATTGGATGACTTACAAACAAGGGAAAGCTCTGACCTAGTTTTAGAGGCTGGGAAGTCCAAGATCAAGGCACTAGCAGATTCAGTATCTGGTGAGGGCCTGTTTTCTGATTCTCAGGTGGCCACCTTCTTGCTTTGCTCTCAGGAAGCCCTCATCTTCTAATATTATCACTTCGAGGGGCAACATTTCTTTTCTTTTAATTATTATTTATTTATTTTTAGCAAGCAAGAAGTAGGTTTATTGAAAAGAGACAGAGATACAGAGACAGACTTCTCTGAAGAGAAGGGTCCCCAGAACTAGGAATCAGTGGGGCAATTCTGGCCTGTTCTTTTTGTGGTCTCTGGAATTTCCTCCCTTCCTTATCTCCTCCTCTGTCCATGTATTGCTCACTCTTAACGATGGGTGCCCCCTGTGTCCACATGTCTGTTTTTTCTGTTAGATCCTCTGCTTAGGAGCATGACTATGGAAGTGTCTGTCTGACTGGGTCCCCCACTTGTGTGAGGGGCAAGATTTCAACATGAGATTTAGAGGGACCTAAACATTCAGATCATGGCCCCATCAAAGAAGGCAGTCATTGTCAGTATCTCAAGTTTCCACAGACTCCCTTTGATAAAGGATAAAACTAAGCTTTCACAAGTTCAAGATAATCAGACAGAAATGTGTCTGTATGCCAAAACAAAATTCAATACTTCATAGGAAGACAATGATCCAGAATCTAGAAGGATCATGCTTACAGGCCGATATACTAGCCTTATCAAACATTGGTGAGGATGTGAAGCAACTGAAAAGCTCATATATGACTGATGGAAATGTTTAAAAAAATAAGGTGAAATTACTTTAAGAAAGTAGCAATTTCCCAAAGTGAATGTAGGTGGAAAAGCCTTTACCTTAAGACACATTAATCTTTTTCTAGGTGCTAAATGTACATATCACACACACAATTTTAAAATATTGATGTGATTTTAAAATGCCTATAGGGCTGGGGATGTGGCTCAAGCAGTAGCGCGCTCGCCTGGCATGGGTGCGGCCCGGGTTCGATCCTCAGCACCACATACAAACAAAGATGTTGTGTCTGCCGAAATCTAAAAAAAAATATATTAAAAAAAAAATCCTCTCCCTCTCTCTCTCTCTCACTCTCTCTTTAAAAAAAAAAAAATATTAAAATGCCTATAAGCATAAAAAAGAAAAGAAAAATAATCCACAAAAACACATTACCTACATATAACCACCGTTGAATGTCTGATATAGAATTTGTATACCAGAAATGGTGAAGTCTGGATTCATCTAACATTTCCACAGATAACCAAATATGAAAAAATATATGTATACTCAGTGAAGAACAAACAAAAGAAAACAAAGGATGGAAGGATGAAAATTCTTAAAGAACTGTCCCATGCTGAATGACAAAATTATATATATAATTTCCCCATCTCAGGAAATGACATCACCATTCACCCACCTGAAAAAATAAAACTTTTAAGCTTCATTGTTGATTCCTCTCTCTCCCTTACCCACCATTAGCAAATCCTGTTGACTCTACTGTCAAAACTACATCCTGATTCTAGCCACTTCCCATCAGCCCCATAGTGACAACCCGATGATGTCTCCCCAGAAAAGTACTACAGTGGCTTCTGTGGTTGACAGTGTTAACAGTCATTTTCTCAACAGGGGAAAAGAATGGCACAAAAGAAAATCAAAGTGGCTAGGCATGGTGGTTTGTGACTGTGGTCCCAGCAACTAGGAAGGCATAAGTGGGAGGGTCACTTAAACCCAGGAGTCCAGACCAAGCTGGGCAACAGAGTGAGACCCTGCCTTAGGAAGAAAGGGAGCGAGTGAAGATGGAGGGAAGGAGGGAAGGATGGAAGGATGGAAGGATGGAAAGGAAAGAAGGATGGAAGGGGGGGGGGAAGGGAACTCAGAATGCTCAGCAAGAAGAGTCAGAATCAATGATAGGTAGACAATAAATACCTTCTGAGCTGGTTTTCACCTTTTGTTTTTCATTTTACTAATTTTATATAACATTGAAACTTTTACATCAGAACATCCAACGTTCCTATAATATGCTATCTATATTACATACTTTTTACACATAGTTGTTTGAATAATAAAAATGGAATGAGAATAAAAATGTATATATAAAATCTCTTTAAAGTAAGTAGATGAGCTGGGTACAGTGGCCCATGCCTATAATCCCAGCAGCTCAGGAGGCTGAGGCAGGAGTATTGCAAGTTCAAAGCTAGCCTCAGCAACTTAGTGAGGGCCTAGGCAACTCAGTGAGACCCTGTCTCCAAGTAAAATATTTTTAAAAGGCTGGGGATGTTACTCAGTGGTTAAGCGCCACTGGGTTCAGTCCTTGGCACCAAATAAATAAAATAAAATAAAGTAATTTAATTATAAGGAAAAACAGTGGTGAATATTTTTTATCATGTTGTGATATAAAAGTGCTTTCTAAACAAGAAGGTATATCTAGAAATTCTCAAATGAATATGAATTATAATAGTAAAAATAACTGTAGCAGGTACGAAAATATGTGAAAAATCATTAATGATCAGATGAAGAACACAAGAGAAAAACAAGTTATAGAAGAACAAAGAACTTATCCTTTAAAGATATCCAAGCTTCCTTTTTTGAGGAAGTAAGCAAGGGGAAATTGGGATAAAAGATAAATTTTATCTTCTGTAGTATGAGACTGATAAAATTAGAATGATTAAAATTATTAGTTATAGCACGTAGGGAAGTTTACATTTATATAGATGATTAGAAGTAACATAAACTGGGACTTAGGGAAATTTGACAACATCTATTAAAATATAAAGCTCATATACATTTTGATAACAACTCCACAGTCCTACATAAATATTTTCACATGAGCCCAAAGATATTCATTATTGTGTGTGTGTGTGTGACTGATCTCTCTACAATCATTACAAATAATGATTTTTATAAACTGACATAGAAAGGTGTGTAAAATGTATCATAAAGTAGAAAAAGTTGCAACAGAGTATATTCTACTTTTGTTGTTAACACATATTCAGTCATATTAGTATAAGCACAAAAATATTGGTAAGAATATATAAGGGACTCTCAATCATGGTCTCCCCTCTTAGTAGTGACTTCAGACATTTTCCGAGAGCATTAAACTTCCAAACACCAGAAACAGCAGCACTAAAGAACAGGACTCTCTAGGTACTGGGTCAAATGGAGCTAACGTATATTCTGAAATGCAGTGTATCAAACTTTTTAAATAGAGTCTCTCTGGTATGAAGAAGTTGGCAGCTGGTGACATGAATATCTCAGCAAAATAATTTTTAGCCATGCAGAGTAAGAGGAATCTATTTTCAGAATGCTGGAAAGAAAGTTTACCTGCCCTTTTGCCTTCCCAACTACTCCCCCAAGTTCCACATTCTTACCCCAGTGACCATCAATGATCCAGAACGCCCTAGTCAGCTTGTCTGTTCCTGCCCTGCATGTAAAGTGGGAGTGGAACAAATAGCCTTCTTGTCTACCACCTTCTCTTTTAATAAAAAGATAGCTAGAATTATATCTTCACTGGCTTTGGTTTATACTGCAAATAGAGAAAGTGGAACCTCCACTGAATCACATAACACTGAAGTTAAAGTGTCCTAATCATCCTTTGCTCTAAAGCAAGAGCACAGCCACTGGAAAAGAGGCCTCTCACTGGGAGAAGGTATTGCACATTCCAGAAATATCCAGAAAATTCGAATGGCAGGAAAAGCAAGTACTCTTATCTGGAGTATTCACCTGCAGCCATTCTAGAAATGTCAATGGATAATTATACCCTGTACAATAGTGCCATTTTTCCAAAAACCGCTGAGAACAAACTATCACATGTACATATACTTGTATACATTGATACATATATCTGTAAATATGTATGTTAAAAATATCAATTGCATCCCCCCAAAACTTACCTGCTTGGTTTTTAAAAGTCACAAAAACTAGGATTGGGGTTGCAGCTTCATGGTAGAGGGCTTGCCTAGCATGTGCAAGGCCCTGAGTTGGATTCCCTGAACCACATTAAAAATAAAAATAAAAAATAAAAAAGCACGAAAACTGTACTAGTATGGAGGGACGGGGGAGACAGAGGAAAAAAGAAGATAAATTCCAGGTGAATGATTTTTTTCTACTTCCCTGTTTCAAATCAGTTAAAGAAATGACACACTTCTAGGCTGTGGTATTTTCTTGTCCTAATAAAAATACAGCAATGGTATATTCACACTATTAACGCAACTACTCCTCAAAAAATTCCCATCAGTTAAGTGCTACTATTCCATTTTTGCAGACAAGGTACATTCAGGTAAACCGAGGCACAGATACCCAGATTTCATTGTCCCTCCCACCCACCAACATTTCCTTGAAACATTAATTTCAAGTGAATGAAATGCAATAAATAAATAAACAAACAAACAAATAAATCCCTTCCAGAAACGCTCTATGAATTCTAGGCCATAAAGCAGCAATTCAGAAACGTGGCACAAAAATGTGCCTGTGCGAAAGCCACTCGCGATGCACAACGCACACTGCAAACATTGGGATTATTACAACCTAAGCTGGAGCAGCAAATTGAATTCGGTCCCAGAGCTTCAACCCGTATGCCTATGTACGAGAAAGAGAGGGAAGACGCCTTTGTTATTACACACGCTCCCAAAGAACGCCAGTGGCCGGGAGCAAGTTCTGTCTACTCTGGAAATCATGGAGGGGGCTCCCTTCTCCATCGGGGTCGCGCGCGGGCCGCGGGGCCCAAGGCGCATGCGTGTCCCCAAAGGCCCGGGCGCTTACCTGATGCGCCTGGAGCGCAGGCACAGGGCAAAGAGTAACAGAGCTACCGCCACCGCCACCGCCAGGCCTGGGAGGCTGAGCGGCTCCACCGAGAAGTAGCCCATTCTGGAGGACAGGTCTCTCGCCTTCCAGTGCGCGCGGGGCCGCGATGGGCAGCCCAGGGGGACCAGCGCAGGCGGCGACTCTGCACACTGCGACCGCTTTTCTGAGCGGCGCCCCCAGGTCCGGGAAGGAGAAGCTGGCCTGCCCGCGGCGCCTACAGGAATGTCACCGCGGGTCTCGGAGGCTGAATTACAAAGTTAGTGGACTCCCCTCCCCCCGCCCACCCCTCAACCACTTGCACCGCCCCGCTGTGTCACCCCCTCCCGCCCGGCCTCTTCTGGAAAACTGCGTCTGTGCTCCTAGGGGCAGGAAGAAGGGCCAACCGAGCGGGGGTAAGGAATTAGGAAGGCCTGGAGGAGGGGGATTTCTCCTCTGAGTTGGAAGTCGCACCCAGCGGGAGGAGCGATTGTCCCTGCTCCTGTGAGGGTTGGAAAGTTGGCCTCTGCGCTTTGACGCAGGCGAAGTCTTTGGAGACCCCCTGGGAGCTGGGCCAGCCGCGGGTACCTGAGGAGTGCCCCAGGTGGTTTCATGTTCACCTCCTTCTAACACCCTCTTTGCTCACACGTTTTTGTTGAGGGCCTACTGTATCCAAAGGCCCCTGCCAGGGCTGTGCTCTGTCAGAAATCCTGATTAAGCACAGGATCCTTATAGAGCTAGCTTGTAAGAGGAGTGATGGCGAACAGCACAGTTGAGAGCCATAAGCCCCACAGGTTGTACTAACAAAGAATAAGGAGGAAATTTGGAAAATATCAATTCCTGAGTAATGATCATCCACCAGATATTTTGCACACATAAACTTTCCTTCACAAATTGTGATACAAGTTTTTAAAGTAGTATTTTGTAGAAAATACAGTGAAGCTCAGTCTGTCTATATAACTCATCCTGGTTTCAGTAGATAAATTCTTACCCTTCTAAACTTGGCCTTTTTTTTTTTTTTCTGGGAATTGAACCCATGGGTGCTTACCAATGAGCCATATCCCTAATCCTTTTGGGGATTTTATTTAGACACAGGGTTTCACAAAGTTGCTTAAGGCCTTGCTAAGTTGCTGAGTCCGGCTTTGAACTTGCGATTCTCCTGCCTCAGCCTCCCGAGCTGCTAGGATTACAATAGTAGGCCGTGGTCCCAGGCCCCCTTGGTCTATTTTGAAATATCTGTGACCTTTGCATCATGCAAGACTTTATCTCCATTCTTCTCAGAATTGTCACACAATAGCTTGAAAACTCATCTCCTGTGATCTTGGACTTTCCTAATCTGACATCCCCTAAAAGGCTGACTGGCTTTCACTTTACCCAGAATTCTTTTTGATAAAGTCATAAATCTTCCACCCCTGATGAGATGCTGCCACAATTTGTCGCCATGGTACAACTACCCTGGCTAGTACAATAGGATACACACTAAAGCTGGAGCCATTGTGTTGCTCAGTGTCAACCATTCATACTTTTGTTTAGGATGTTCCCTCTGCCTGAAAAATGGTCATGTCTCCTAAATACTAAAATTCTACCTACCTCTCAAGGCCCAGTTCAAATCCCACTTGCTTCTAGAAATTGTCCCCAACTCATTTTTGTAATTCATCTTTTCTGCCCATACTTCTGACACTCTTTTGTTACCTTTCTTTCCATCACATGTTCCTACTACACCTACATTATTTCTAAGTCTGTTTTTCCTGCTATAAAGATACAGCTCAAGAACCATCTTAGCTGATATAATTATGTCCCAAATATTTCATCCAATATTATTTGTAGTACATTTGAAATTCAAGCTTATCTCCAGATCCTTATATTTGCTAAATCTAAATCTGGCAGACCTACCTTAATTCCAACACATAGGTTCATAAGGCTGACGGGTATAGCAACTGTAAAATTCTAGCTGACCACCAGTTCTCTTAAGTAATCAGCTACTGTTCTTTCGACATTGGTTGGTTGCTAATGTTCATGTACCTTCAACACACTAATTAGATAAACAGTCAAATCTAAAGGAATCATCATGGGCTGGACCTTAAGATTTTGAGATGTCTTTATAAGAAATGTCTTCAATACCAGAGGATAACTGGCCTAATCTTATCATTTCTCTTCAGAAAGTATTGATTGTGAAACACACTGAGAAAGAAAATAGAAACAAAAGCAGATGTAAAAGCAGAGGGAATAAAGGGAGAAGATGATGCATTAGAGTCTCTCAGGTAATAACCATGAGTGTCAGGATGGTGGGTCTGTACTCCAGAGCCTCACCCCAGCAGTCGAGGTGACCCCCATTTACCAGGTGATTGACATGGTGTTATAGTTTGGATGCATTTTTGTGTTGGATGCTTGGTCTTCAGTGTGGTGGTGGAACCTTTGAGAGGTAGATCCTAATGGGTCAGGGACAGAGTTGATGAGGTCATTGCAGGCACTGTCGTTAGTTCTCAGGGGGACCCTGGTTCTTTTAAAAGTGACTCATTATAAAAGATCAAGCCTCACCCTGAATTCATCTCTGGCTTCCTGTCTTTCCATGTGATTTTTTTTTCCTTCTCTCATGTGTTCCTGCCATAATGCCATCTACTGTGACATGGTGTAGCCAAGGGGAGTCTTACTAGAAGCTGAATCAGTGGGACCTCATATTGGAATCTCTAAAGCTGTGAGCTACACAAATCTCTTTTCTTTATAAAGTATGTCAAATATCTAATCTCAGGTATTTTGTTATAGATACAAAAAAATGAACTAATACAAATAGCTTCTTTCTTTGTTTTCTTTTATCATGTTCCTCCCTCCGACCCAGTGGTAGAGATTGAACAGATTGAACATAAGGCCTCTTAGGCAACTGCTCTACTACAGAGCCACACTCCCATCCCCCTTTGTTCTCTTTTTAATATAGCATTCAGGCTTGAACTCTAGCCTTACTTCTCTCTAGGGCTTCTTTTTTGATTCTCAAGAGACTGTTTGAGCCAGATGTGGTGGTGCACACCTGTAATGCCAGTGACTCAGGAGGCTGAGGCAGGAGGATTGTAAATTCAAGACCAGCCTCAGCAACTTACAAAGGCCCTAGACAATTTATGAAGATTCCATCTCAAAATAAAAAATAAAAATGCCTGTGGAGGTGGCTGGCTCAGTGGTTAAGCACTCCTGGGTTCAATTTTTAGTACCAAAAAAAAAAAAGAAGAAGAAGAGGAAGAGAGAGAGAGAGAGATTGTTTGAAATTTTACCCTACATTTCAACCTGGTCATCCTAATTCTCCTGCTCAGACTCTGAAAACACTATTACACTGAACTGAAACCCCCTAGTTCACCTACTTAGTCAACAACTTTTGTTAAATGCAAACTGTATCTATGGCACTGCGCTTGGTCTGTTGGACCTGTACAAATGAACACAGTAACACTTCCTTCAAAAAGCTAAGATGCAGAGGATTAAGGGATTAATTTGGATAAAGTAAGAAAAGAAACTAGTTGGCATGAGATTGTGAAGTGATGGTGGAGGAATTTAAGAACAAGCACCCATATGGCTTCAATCTTGTGAGTTCCTGTGAAGCAAATGATGTGCGAGGAAAAGGGGCTTCAGTTGTTGGAAAACATTAGAAAGTATCACTGTGGGGAATGCCAAAGTGGAATTCCACATATTTCTTTCCCAATATCCCTAAATCAGGGTTGAGTGCTGAAACCTGAAAGGGCCTGTCATCTTTGACATAAAATATAGACTGAGTTTTGCATCATATCAAAGCATAATACTTTATAACTAAAAGCAATGACTGCTGCTCTCCTCCCCTGACCATAAGTTCTATCATAACCAGCTCTGATTTTCTAACCCCTTCTGTTAAAATGAAGACCTCCACTACAAGTAGAAAAAAAAAAAAAAAAAGAAGTGGAAGAAGGAAAAGAAGATGAGCTGCATGTTTTATATACCTTGTTTTTTCTAACACTCAAAATAATCTTTGATATAGATATTGTACGAATTGACTATCCCTTATCTAAAATGCTTGGGACCAGTCATATTTTAGATTTCAGATTTTTCAAATTTTATAATATTTGCATATACATAATGAGATTAATTAGGGAATGAGACCCAAGACTAAACACCAAATCCATTTAGGTTTCATATACATCTTAAACACATAGCCTAACGTAACTTTGTGCAATGTTATTAGTATGCCTGTGTTTTGACTGTGACTTGTCACATGAGATCAGGGGTGGAATTTTCCACTTAAGGCATCATGTCAGAGTCCACATTTTTTTTTTTTTGGTGGTGCTGGGAATTGAACCCAGTCTTGTGCATGCGAGGCAAGCATTCTACCAACTGAGCTATGTCCCCAGCCCAATATTTTTGATTTTCACATTAGGGATACTCAACCTAAATTTTCTTTCACATAAAACCAAGACTCAAAGAGCGGTTACTCAGCTGCTATTTCTTTTTTTTTTTTTTTAATTTTTTATTGTTGGTTGTTCAAAACATTACAAATTTCTTGACATATCATATTCCACACTTTGATTCAAGTGGGTTATGAACTCCCACCTTCACCCCATACACAGATTGCAGAATCACATCAGTTACACATCCATTGATTTACATATTGCCATACTAGTGTCTGTTGTGCTCCGCTGCCTTTCCCATCCTCCACCATCCCCCCTCAGCTGCTATTTCTCACATGAAGTGGCCCCTCTTTCATTGTACCATTTTGCTCTCTGTAGAGCTTTCTTTCACTAACCCTGTACTATAACTTTTCAATCATTCTTTAGTTTTTATGGATCCAGCTTTTACTTTGAGTTGTCCATAACTGATGTACCCCATGGGGAGAATTGAGCTTCTCTTTTGTAGGTTGGCCTTCTTTGGCCTTTGGGTACCTCTGAGGATAGTTTTTCCATTGGAAAGAAATGGTATGAGGGGCTGAGGCTGTAGCTCAGTGGTAAAGTGCTTGCCTTGTATGTGTGAGGCACTGGGTTCAATCCTCAGCACCACATAGACATCTACAACTAAATAAATATTTGAAAAAAAATAAATAATGATATGAAATTGCCTTCCTTATAGGTTTATAAAATTTAAATTGTGAAGAGTAGATATATAACAATGGAAATGACTGAAGCTTCTCCCTTTTTGTCAGTTCAGCAACTTCTGCTTCATTGGCATAGGGCATAAGTAGAAATGAGTTCAGAAGACAAATTCAACCTACTGAGGTGTTAGCTTATTGATGTATTACTTCTGCCCTTTGTAAAATGTGTCATTTTTTTCTTTCCTGAATGCTGGTATTCAGGGTCTGATTTCAGCTGAGATAGCAATAACCATATATCCTGAGATTGATACAAGCCTGAAAGTTATTGTTTAATTTGGCACATAGTAAATGGTGAGGCATTGCAGATGTAAGCACCAAATCTGGCTAAAAATATATCAGAATACAATGTTACTGATTAATATGTCATTCTTTGCAATTTAAACTGTTGTACCTTTTTTCTCTTCATTTTCTTTTCTTCTATGAAACTACTTTGCAGTATTAATCTAACACTCAGTCTAGTGCAGGATACACATAGACATGGTAGGCAAAGATCTTATTAAGTAAAATCCTGTTGAATGAGCAAAGTGACCCAACAATAGAGAGTGTAGTTCCATTTAAATTTATATATATATATATATATATATATATATATATATATATATATATATATATATATATATATAGTACGATTTTAGGTAAGACCTGAATATAATTATTTTGAAGCAGCTTTAAAAATGGTGAAACAGATGGCTCTGATTATCTCCAAAAGGAAGGGAAGGATTGGAGAGTTTTGTCATTTCTTGTTTAATAGTTTTGGCATTGCTTATACACACTTAAGTTTTAAATACTCTGGTTTATAAATTCTCAATCCCGTGCTAAACCTTATTTCATTCTCAAATTCTCATCTGACCCTACTTCCCATGCCAACTCTCAAGACTCAGTCTCTTTGTCTGTGACTCATACTGGCTCTTTCAACATTTCATTTCCCGATTATCCCTGAACCCAGATTTCCCAGGACAGAAAGTACAAGGCTGTCCCAGAATTTCTTTTAACGAGAACCATTCCTTCCGCCCCCAGTCCCTAGCTAGTCCTGTTCACTAAGGGAACATTTTATAAACTCAAAAGCATTTTATTTTGGATTGGACCAGGCTGATTCTCTGAGGACCTAAGCAATGTAGAGAGAAAGATTCTCTAAAGATGAATAAGGTTATTTGGGAATAGCAGAGTTTTGCCAGGGAAGTGTGGATACTATAGCAACTATGAGCATGATCATAGGTTGAATCAAGGGGGAGAGGATTACATAAGCTATTTGGAGTGATAGCATCTGATTATAGGGATCAATAACAAAGAAGGCATCCATCCCAGATCAAACAGACAGTTATTGGGGAGAAGTCCGCAGAAGTTGTTTCTGTGTAGGATTGCAGGGGCCTTTGTGTAAGGTTGTGGTTCTAGCAGAGTCTTTTGTGAATAGTTAACTGTTGTCAGTCAATCATGCATGAGATCCCCTTCTTTACAACTTCCGGGCTTTATTTACTTTTTAAAATTATATTTTGGCAAAAAGTAACCCCATTTTAATTCTGATAATATTCACAGATAACTATCCAAAGAATCTTCAATATTTTGTTTCCCAGTCTTCTTGGGCCAGGATAGATATCTTATGCTTCCCCCTGGCAAAGTTCAGTCTCTCTGGTTCTACACTGCCTCCAGAATTTTCTTCATACCTCCCGCCTTTGAAATGCAAAGCAGTTCAACTCATATCTCATTTGAGCAAGCAATTGGGGTGCCCCATGCCAAGTAACTATCAAAAATTTCATCTAAATAATGAGCATGCAATATTTTCAAAATATAATAACCATTGTCAACAGAACAACAATTTAAAATGTTTTTTTAAAAGGGACAGGAATCATTTTCTTTTTCAGGAATGTAAGTAGATGTTAAGGAAATGAGGGGAGACTCCAACCATCCTCACAGAACCCCTGAGTATAGTGACAATCAGAGCATATCTGAATGGACAGATATCAGCATGTTTCCCTTCTACATCGATAGTTTTATTTCTAGACATGCTATGCCTTTTCTTCACCTGTCTCTTCCCTGTTTATGGACTAGCTTTTCATTCTAGAAAGGCAGAAGAGCTAATTTAGGCTTTTCAGAATTTCTTCTTCCTGCCTTTGGGTGTTTGAGGACCTCAAATTTCTTTATCCTTTCCCTTGTCTCTTTGTTTTTGTTTCTCCTTTACCAGTTCTGAACCATCTGGAAATCTCTTCCTCATCTAGATCCTTACTGCCAGTCTCAGCAAGGATCTCAGCAAGGCCTCTAGCACTTACATACCCCACACCCTTGCAGCAAAGTCAAACATAATGTTTTAAGGATCTTCTGAAACTCACACAGATATTAGAGTTTATATTAGAATTCTACCCTCTACTTTTTTCTGCATCTCTGTATCTTTGAATCAATAATCAATTTTTTTATGTGTACGTGTATGTGCGCTGGGGATTGGATCCAGGGCTCAAGCACTCTACTACTGAGCCACATCCCCAACCTACCCTTTGACCCAGCTATCCCACTCCTCGGCTTATACCCAAAAGACTTAAAATCAGCATACTACAAGGACACAGCCATATCAATGTTTATAGCAGCACAATTCACAATAGCTAAACCGTGAACCAACCCAGATGCCCCTCAGTAGATGAATGGATAGGGAAACTGTGGTATATATACACAATGGAACATTACTCAGCATTAAAAGAGAATAAAATCATGGCATTTGCAGGTAAATGGATGGAGTTAGAGAATAAATATAAGGCTAAGTGTATTACTCCAATCCCAAAAAACCAAAGGCTGAATGTTTTCTTTGATATGAGATGCTGACTCATAATGGCGATGGCGGGGAGCATGGGAGGAATGGAGGAACTTTAGATAGGGCAAAGGGGAGAGAGGGAAAGGAGGGGGTAAGGGGGAAGGAATGATGGTGGAATGAGTTAGACATCATTACCCTAAGTACATGTATGAAGACACAAATGGTGTGAAAATACTTTGTGTACAATCAGTGACTTGAAAAATTGTGCTCTATATGTATAATATGAAATGAATTGTATTCTGCCATAGTGTATAACAAAAATAATAAATAAATAATAAAAATGTATGAAAAAAAATGTACTTATTTTGACTTTGATGAAGCATTTTCTCATTTGACCATTTAATAATCCAGTGAGCTGAATATTATCGTCAATTTATTCATATACCCTGTAGCCTCCCTAACAACAGGCACCATGTGTGTCTGTCTGTTTAGAATTAGGGTTCATTGTAATGAATCAAGTATCTTTTCACCAGAATACCACCTTCTGTAAGTAGAGACTGCCTGTCGAGTTCACTACTGTATCCTTACACAGGGAATTCACTGTATTTGGCACTTACATATGTACGTGTACACAGATCAATCAATCAATACTAAATAAAATAAACAGACAGGTATATGAACCATTCACTATTTATTAATCACTTATTACATGCTTTTTGTGTGCAGTTTTTTCATATAAACCTCACAACAACCCTGGTGTGCAGATAATTTTATAATCTCCATTTCAGTACGAAAAAGCAGGCACAGAAAGATTAATAACTTGCAGTTGTATAATCTCCATCTTTAATACCATGGCCATCTTGTTCATAAACCTTTTGATCAAGGACTGGAATAACTGAGGAAAGAAGCAAATTATTAAGATCTTATTCTTTGGGTAACATTCACATGTGACCAAAAAAAAAAAAAAGTTGACATTTTATGCCCATTTGGATAAATCTATCTACATACCCCTTCCCTAGTCCTCCTTGTCAACAGTTCTTCAATCATTTTTCTTCTACATACATGACCATACAACTTAACTGTTAACCATTACCCATCAATTCCTGTAGTTACATACATCTGACCGTCATTCTTTCCAGGCAGAGAAAATCATCGGGTACATTGCCTGAAGTTCTGTCTACTGGAAGGACTTCCCTTCACACCTATTCTTTAGGATCACCTTGAATGCAGCTGTAGTACTACTGCATCTTTCTCTTTTGTGTGGTACTGAACTGCCACACAGTATTCTCTAAAAAGGAAGATGAATTGCTTTTTCTTTTTAAGTTAATAGATCAGAGGAAATAGTGATGATTCGGAAAAAAAAAAAAAAAAAAAAAAGGTATTACAACAGATGTGAACCTTGAGAGTTTGAGCTATTTGTTCATGAAAATTATTTAGATCTTTAAAAGCTTCCTTTTCCCCCATCTAGGTGCTCCAGCTCTTTTAGAAATTATCGAATCAATCTACAATAATTTTACTTGTTGCCTTAAATTCTTCTGTGCCTGCAACCACTTAGACATGCAAGGTCTCTCTGGGTGGTGCTAGGTAATTTAAGTAGTGTTTTTCCACTGCACTTTATGGACTAATAGTGCCCCATTTGCCATTGGCAGCAGATTCATTAGTGTCTTTAAATCTAGTTAGGGAACTAATTCTAGAATCCTAGTACTAAGATCTTATACTCTGGAATTACTTTTGGTAACAATAATTGTGTTAGGAAGCAGAGTCATGATTCATATTGTGAAAATAAGAGATTTTTATAGGAATTAGACTTTACACATTGTGGGAAGAGCTAGGAAAGTGAAGGTGAAGAAATGAAATTTGGAGAAACAAATACCTGAATCAGCATGTCAGGTGGACATGTTGGATCTTGCAGAGAACTCATGGAACAGAGCACATTTAATAGCCAACCTGGACTGTGGAGGGGGAGTTAGGGGAGAGCACTGGGGAAGCCAAGACTTTATGAGTTTTAGATTGATGTGGTGACCTGGCTAACAGTTGGAAAGATGAACTGGGCAAGAAATGGAACAGAGTAAAGAAAAACTGGGGAAACACTGGTATGGAAGGAAATTTAGATGATTAGAGTCAAGTAGGCCCTTCCAGTTTCATCACTTACTAATGTGATCTCATAAAGATTAATTAATTTTTGAAACTGCATTTCTCTAGCTTCAAATGTGGATAAAATATCTATCTTTAGGGGCTGCTTTCATGCCTTTTAACATTTTTTGGTAACTCTATTTATTTTCCTGTCCATTTTTAGGATGATGATGAACTCTTTCCATCATAAATTAGAATTAGTTTCAAAACATGATCTCTGACATATTTTAACTATTTGATAGCAAAATTGTAATAATATTATTTTTCAATGTATCTCTCCAATCCAGGTGCTATAGCAACTTTTTGCCCATCACCATCAATTTAAAAAATACATGAATAAGCTCTTCTCTAACAGCCAGAAATTTTACATTGTTCCATTTTCTCCTTGAACTCATATTTCCATTCCATTTCTCCCACAAAATTTTATCCTAACATAATATATTTTTATGCTTGAAGGTCTTTTATTGATAACATTTTATATCTTTCTGTAATAAAAATAGGTATATAAATTGAAATTAATTTTTTATATTCTGTATGACCATGAGACCTGTTATCTTTTTTTATCTGAACTAAGATATTATTATAATTATTATTGGCACATTATTAAATAAAGAAACTTATATGTATTATAGAAATTGATAATTAAAACTAAAAAGTTAAGTTTAAATAGAAAAGCACATTTGAAAATGTGTATATAGCTATACATGTGTGTTTGTGTGTATGCATGTGCCTGTATATGTGTGTGTGTGTGTGTGTGTCTTCCTCCTCTGAAAGTAAGAAAGTTTGATTCCATCATCATCAATGTATTTACTTCTTTGATCAATCCTACCTATATGTAACCAACTTCCTATCTCTACCACCTTCATGGCCCCATTCCCACAGCCTCCTCACTCCTTTGGGGTTCTGACGTTCTCCACAGGGCCAGTGTGTAAATGCCTTTACTCTGCTTTTCTACTCTTCTAATTCTGAGATAGGTAGGTAGGTAGATAGATAGATAGACAGGCAGACAGACAAATAGCACATGGAGCTTGTCTTTGTCTTGTGTTGCTGTATAGAATGCCTGAGATTGGGTAATTTATAAAGGATAGAAATTTATTTCTTACAGTTCTGGAAGCTGGGAGGCCTAAGGTAGAGCGGCCCACATCTAGAGAGAGCCTTCTTGCTGCATCATCCCCTTGCAGAAGATGAAGAACAAGAGAACACAGGTTGGAGGAAGAAGGGAAGTAAACTGATTCTTTTCTCAGGAACCCACTCCCACAATAATGGCATTAATCCATTCATAAAGCTAGAGCCCTCATGACCTAATTAAGTCTTAAAGATCTCACCTCTCAACACTGTCCCACTGGGGATTAAGTTTCCAACAAACAAACTTTGGAGGATAAATTCAAATCATAGCAGAGCTTCCTACTGAGATTCTCATCTATTAAAATAACCTAGGAACCTTCAGTATTTCCTAGTAACACACTTTGGTTGGTTTTTTCTCAGTATCTTCCTTAGCATCAATGATTTCTTTGACAAGAGTTGGTAGGATGATGAAGAAGTTATATGTCTTTAAAAGAAAATTGTTACCACTGCTCACCTGACTGCACAAACATATCTCATTTTAAAATATTTCAACACAAGGAAAATGCACCATTTCTTATCTCCTACCTTGTTCAGAACAAGATAGCATACACATGACTCTTATCTTTTGTTATAAGTTTGGTTGTGGCATGGAAAAATCGTAAAGTAAAAACAATTGAACTTGACCCCAGACCTATTCTCAGGCAAACTGATTTTAGGAAAAGGTAACAGTTGAAAATGTAAAAACAGATTTTCTTAAATCTTTCAATGCTTACTAAGTTCTTGGAAAATCTTCATGGCACACATACCTAGTTTAGAAATTATTGGTGTAGGTGCTTGAAAAATTAAGTAGCAATAAATTTTAGTGAATTGATGACTGTGAAAAAATAAAATAATTCATGCAGATAATCCAATAATGTCTACAGGTTACAGTGAGATGAAATATGTTTAAGTGTCATTCATTAATGAGAATGAGTAAGAATTGAGTGTGAATTACACTTCTGTAATAACAACATGTAGTAGAAACTACAAAAGCCACTTAAAAATTATCTTAAATTTTGGCTTGTGTAAATCCAACTTTTCATATTTATATGCTCACCTCTGCCATGTTGTTTTTGATGTTTAATATAAAGTAACCCAACTATTTCAATTTAATATGTAAATTGCTCTCAATCTAAAAGGCAAACAGTATTTTCAGGAATTAGGGTATATATATTTACCCACACAGTTTCATCATTCAGCAAATAGTTGAATACCTACAAGAGCTAAGTATAGAGTCAGGCATAGGCTCAGGGAGTGTCGTAGTGAGCAAAATTTATATAGAGTCCCTGCACCTATGAGGATGCAGTCTAGAATCTAATAGGAAACAAAAGAATTATGATTTAAACAAGAATATGAGATCCACATTCAGAATACAGATTAATTTACCAAAATGAGAGGCTGGATCCAAAGTGTCAGTGTGGCTGTCAGCTACAGAAATTTGAGGACCCATTTTTTAAGGTGGCATCATTGGATCATCTAATCACAAACAGTTTCTGCATCCATCCGTTGGTCTTTTCCTGATTGAAATCCCTCTGAAGGTGGTTACAATAATGAAGAAGCTTGGATCATGGCTCCAACTCTGGGTATAAGTATCTCCCCAATAAACATAATGAATGAAGTTCCTTGATGGGAGAAAAAGTGTTCTTTAGTGGGAGAAAAAAGAAAGATAACTGAGGGTAGGAATGTCTGCTACAGTTTTCATCCATGAACCAAAATCTATCTGGTTCATCTTGTTACTAAAATGTCAACTCATTTTTTATTAGTTTTGTGATTAGAGTCTTTGGGCAAAACCCACAGTTCCAGTGACCCCAACAGACTAGGCTCAGACTTTCATCACAATATGCCAATGTAGTACCAAAGAGGTGAGCGGTGGTGAAGGGCAGAAAAGGAACTCTTAATCAGTATGGCCATGCTGGTAAGAACAGATATAGGGGTACAGTGGCCAACGATCTGTGTTCAGGTGGCTGACAGAACTTGGAGGTTTTATAGGAAAAGGGAACAAAGCCAAAGTTTGGAGACTTATATGATTTGGGAGTTTGCATAGCTGGCAATGTACATCATTTCAGTTTTGCCATGGTCTGCTTGATCATTATCTCAGGACTGATTCTGTGAAGCTTTGGAAAGGTTCAGAGGGCAATTTAAATCTCATAGGATTTGGTCATGTTTAGGGAGGCAGCCTGGGTTCCACCATGGGGTGATTGCTCCCATTTAGGAGGGCAGCCTCATCATGGGGTGGTCTGGTACTTGGGAGTAGTTTTGGTCCCTTGTCATAAAGAGACTTTACCAACCAGGTCTGTCGTTCTTGAAAAACAAGGTAACTGCAGAAGAAAGTGACTCATTGAAAAGAAAAGAAAAAAAAATGTTACAAAGGCAGAGAAGAAATGGAGTCAGAGAGGAATAAATTGGAGTTGGTTAAGGCCAGTGACTGGGCCTTCCTTCAGTTTCAAATTTTAAACTCTGATTTAACCCTTACAATGTTTCTCTTCCCTTCCCTCTCCCTTCTCCCCTCCCCCACTCCTTTCCTTTTCTCCCTTTTCTGTCCCTCACAAAAGAGCTAGCCATTGCCCAGCTTTTCTTGAGAAAAACCACAACCCATAATCATCTTTACATAAGATTTATTTAAAAACCAGGGATGTAGTATTTTTTACAATTAAAATGTTTTTCATATGTATAAGTACATTGCTATGTGATGCACATATAAACACTATTCACATTGTGCAGCACATAACTTAGGGAAGCTGCTCAATCACAATAGGCACCTGCAATTTGTAGCCTCTACTCTCCTAGCTTAAAAATATTTAGGGTGAAGGAAATGTTCCATAGTAAGTGTAGATGTTTAAAAGGGAAAGGTAACCCAAAGGAATCAGTGGGACCCACCATATAAAATACTGGTTTCCTTTTACTGCACACTCTAGATATGCACTGTTTTATAATCTTTTTTAATTCTCAGAGTGAATAAGTTTTAAAATAATATTAAATAATATTAAAAGCTAAAAACTTTTAAAATATTAAAAGTTTTTAGCTTTTAATTTTTCTTTCTGTTAATAACCATTTCAGTCATTCTGGAGCCTCAGTTTTTGACCTCAATATGGAATATGTGTACTCATATTGTACTTTCAATATTTATCAATAATTACAAATTTTCTGTGTACTCATATTGTACTTTCAATATTTATCAATAATTACAAATTTCAGATATTAAACTGCTATGACATTCCTTGGTTTGAGGCTCACATTTGAAACCCTAGTTTGTTCTCTCTGTCCATGGCATCTTAATATGCGTGGTGTGTCTCTCCTGGTTAGTGGCCAAATTTCCCTCAGGCTTGACTTTTATCTTCCCATAGCAAGTCTGCCCTTATCTGCAGTCACATGGGCATATGGTCAGGCCTCAGTCCAGCTGCTCTAGAACATGCTTATCCCTTGGGGCCACCAACTCCTCACAGTGTGCATCAGTCTCATTTGTCCTTAGTGGTACATGTCGCTCTGATTGTCATCCAGAGGTTCCTCTTTATAGAAGACCTTTGGTCTCAGAAATCTCATTTTTGTTTAATAGCTTTTTAATGATGTGCTATTTAAAATTTGCCAGTGTTTTAGCTTGCCTTTTTTTCTAACATAATTTATTGTGACTGTGATTGAAAGAATTTTGAAATCAACCATTTCAGAAAACTAACAAACATTGGGAACCCCTTTTCCATCAAAACATAAAGCAATTTAAAATATGTATTATATTCTACATATACATGTATATGTGTATAAGTATAAAATATAATTAATTCAAATCTTTGAAATTATGCTCCCTCAAACATGTAACTTGTGCAATTATTTATGTTACATAGTCAACATTTTAATTCTGACCATTCTGAGCTCTCACAATTTGGTGAAAACCCCATCAAGTTGTTTTCATAAGATATGGTTTAAGACAATCAGACCAAAAGTTTAGAGGAAATAACATTTTATGATGACACATAAGGCTTTCAGGTTCTTAAACTCCATGAGTTCTTCATACACCAGAACTAGGAGTGTATTGCTGGATATTTTCTTGGTGAACCCCCTCTCCTTCTGTCTGTCTCAGTCTGTTTGGGGCTGCTACAACAGAATACCAAAGATTGGATAATTTATAGAGAACCGAAATTTATTTCTTATAGTTATGGAGGCTGAGAAGTCCCAGATCAAAGCACTGGCAGCTTTGGTATCTGGTGTGGACCCTGTCTTCAATTTCCCAGATAATACTTCGAATGCTGCATCCTCCAGAGTAGAGAAACTCTGTTCTTCACATAACAGAATAGCAAAAACAGAGAATATGCTCCTGAAAGCCCCCTTTAGGGCTGGGCATATAGCTCAGTGATAGAGTGCTTGCCTGGCAGGCACAAAGCCCTGGGTTAAATCCCCAGCACCACCAAAAAAAAAAAAAAAAAAAAAAAAACAACTGAAAGTCCCCTTTAAAGGCATTAAATTCAGCTGTGGGGGCAGAACTCTCCTGGGATAATCACCCCATAGACGTCCCCCCTCTTAGTACTGTTACACTGGCAATCAAATTTCAACATGGTTTTTGGAGGAGACACACATTCAAACCTCAGTGCTTCCCACTGCCTACTGCTCAGCATTCCCAGAGGATCCCAGGATAGAAGGGCCCAAGTTTACAGCATGACTTTTAATATGATGTCAGTGACCAAAGAGTACTTGGAAGTTATTCTTCTGTAACAGCAGAGCACAATCCAGAGAATGCTTGACTTACACAATCCAGAGAATGTGTAAAACTTGAGATACGCCAATGAAATTCATTGAGGGCTTTCTGGATTTGAGGCAAACATTTTGGTTAAAGCTTTGTAGAAAGAAATCATTCTCAAAATCGACAGACCCTTAGCCATGCTAACGAAGAGAAGGAGAGAGAGAACTCAAATTATTAGCATACGGGATGAAAAAGGCAATATCACAACAGACACTTCAGAAATACAGAAGATAATCAGAAATTATTTTGAATCTTTATACTCCAATAAAATAGAAGATAGTGAAGGCATCGATAAATTTCTTAAGTCATATGATCTGCCCAGATTGAGTCAGGAGGATATAGACAACCTAAACAGACCAATATCAATTGAGGAAATAGAAGAAACCATCAAAAGATACCAACTAAGAAAAGCCCAGGGACCAGATGGATATACAGCAGAGTTTTACAAAACCTTTATTTATTTATTTATTTATTTTTAATTTTTATTGTTGGTTGTTCAAAACATTACATAGTTCTTGATATATCATATTTCACACTTTGCTTCAAGTGGGTTATGAACTCCCATTTTTAGCCCATATACAGATTGCAGAATCACATCAATTACACATCCATTGATTTACATATTGCCATACTAGTGACTGTCGTGTTCTGCACCTTTCCTATCCTCTACTATCCCCCCTCCCCTCCCCTCCCCTCCCCTCTTCTCTCTCTACCCCCTCTACTGACCTTCATTTATCCCCCTTGTATTATTTTTCCCTTTCCCCTCATTTCCTCTTGTATGTTCTTTTGCATAACCCTGAGGGTCTCCTTCCATTTCCATGCAATTTCCCTTTTCTCTCCCTTTCCCTCCCACCTCTCATCTCCGTTTAATGTTAATCTTCTTCTCATGCTCTTCGTCCCTACTCTGTTCTTACTTTCTCTCCTTATATCAAAGAAGACATTTGGCATTTGTTTTTTAGGGATTGGCTAGCTTCACTTAGCATAATCTGCTCTAGTGCCATCCATTTCCCTGCAAATTCTATGATTTTGTCATTTTTTAATGCAGAGTAATACTCCATTGTGTATAAATGCCACATTTTTTTAATCCATTCGTCTATTGAAGGGCATCTGGGTTGGTTCCACAGTCTTGCTATTGTGAATTGAGCTGCTATGAACAACGATGTAGCAGTGTCCCTGTAGCATGCTCTTTTTAGGTCTTTAGGGAATAGACCAAGAAGGGGAATAGCTGGGTCAAATGGTGGCTCCATTCCCAGCTTTCCAAGAAATCTCCATACTGCTTTCCAAATTGGCTGCACCAATTTGCAGTCCCACCAGCAATGTACAAGTGTACCCTTTTCCCCACATCCTCGCCAGCACTTGTTGTTGTTTGACTTCATAATGGCTGCCAATCTTACTGGAGTGAGATGGTATCTTAGGGTGGTTTTGATTTGCATTTCTCTGACTGCTAGAGATGGTGAGCATTTTTTCATGTACTTGTTGATTGATTGTATGTCCTCCTCTGAGAAGTGTCTGTTCAGGTCCTTGGCCCATTTGTTGATTGGGTTGTTTGTTATCTTATTGTCTAATTTTTGGAGTTCTTTGTATACTCTGGATATTAGGGCTCTATCTGAAGTGTGAGGAGTAAAGATTTGTTCCCAGGATGTAGGCTCTCTATTTACCTCTCTTATTGTTTCTTTAGCTGAGAAAAAACTTTTTAGTTTGAGTAAGTCCCATTTGTTGATTCTAGTTATTAACTTTTGTGCTATGGGTGTCCTATTTAGGAATTTGGAGCCCGACCCCACAGTATGTAGATCGTAGCCAACTTTTTCTTCTATCAGACGGCGTGTCTCTGCTTTGATATCAAGCTCCTTGATCCATTTTGAATTAACTTTTGTGTATGGCAAGAGAAAGGGATTCAGTTTCATTTTGTTGCATATGGATTTCCAGTTTTCCCAGCACCATTTGTTGAAGATGCTATCCTTCCTCCATTGCATGCTTTTAGCCCCTTTATCAAATATAAGATAGTTGTAGTTTTGTGGATTGGTTTCTGTGTCCTCTATTCTGTACCATTGGTCCACCCGCCTGTTTTGGTACCAGTACCATGCTGTTTTTGTTACTATTGTTCTGTAGTATAGTTTGAAGTCTGGTATCGCTATACCGCCTGATTCACACTTCCTGCTTAGCATTGTTTTTGCTATTCTGGGTCTTTTATTTTTCCATATGAATTTCATGATTGCTTTCTCTATTTCTACAAGAAATGCTGTTAGGATTTTGATTGGCATTGCATTAAACCTATAGAGAACTTTTGGTAATATCGCCATTTTGATGATGTTAGTTCTGCCTATCCATGAACAGGGTATATTTTTCCATCTTCTAAGATCTTCTTCTATTTCTCTCTTTAGGGTTCTGTAGTTTTCATTGTATAAGTCTTTCACCTCTTTTGTTAGGTTGATTCCCAAGTATTGTATTTTTTTTTTAAGATATTATGAATGGAGTGGTTGTCCTCATTTCCATTTCAGAGGATTTGTCGCTGATATACAGGAATGCCTTTGATTTTTGCGTGTTGATTTTATATCCTGCCACTTTGCTGAATTCATTTATTAGCTCTAATAGTTTCTTTGTAGACCCTTTTGGGTCTGCTAGGTATAGAATCATATCATCTGCAAATAGTGATAATTTAAGTTCTTCTTTTCCTACTTTTATGCCTTTAATTTCTTTCATCTGTCTAATTGCTCTGGCCAGTGTTTTGAGAACTATGTTGAACAGAAGTGGTGAGAGAGGGCATCCCTGTCTTGTTCCAGATTTTAGAGGGAATGCCTTCAATTTTTCTCCATTCAGAATGATGCTAGCCTGAGGCTTAGCATAGATTGCTTTTACAATATTGAGGTATGTTCCTGTTATCCCTAGTTTTTCTAGAGTTTTGAACATAAAGGGATGCTGTACTTTGTTGAATGCTTTTTCCGCATCTATCGAGATGATCATATGGTTCTTATTTTTAAGTCTATTGATGTGGTGAATAACATTTATTGATTTCCATATATTGAACCAGCCTTGCATCCCAGGGATGAATCCTACTTGATCATGGTGCACAATTTTTTTGATATGTTTTTGTATCCGATTCGCCAGAATTTTATTGAGGATTTTTGCATCTAGGTTCATTAGAGATATTGGTCTGAAGTTTTCTTTCTTTGAAGTGTCTTTGTCTGGTTTAGGTATCAGGGTGATGTTGGCCTCGTAGAATGAATTTGGAAGTTCTCCCTCTTTTTCTATTTCCTGAAGTAGCTTGAAAAGTATTGGTTTTAGTTCCTCTTTAAAGGTTTTGTAAAATTCTGCTGTATACCCATCCGGTCCTGGGCTTTTCTTAGTTGGTAGTCTTTTGATGGTTTCTTCTATTTCCTCAATTGATATTGGTCTGTTTAGGTTGTCTATATCCTCCTGATTCAATCTGGGCAGATCATATGACTTAAGAAATTTATCTATGCCTTCACTATCTTCTAATTTATTGGAGTATAAGGATTCAAAATAATTTTTGATTATCTTCTGTATTTCTGAAGTGTCTGTTGTGATATTGCCTTTTTCATCCCGTATGCTAGTAATTTGAGTTCTCTCTCTTCTTCTCTTCAATAGCATGGCTAAGGGTCTGTCGATTTTGTTTATTTTTTCAAAGAACCAACTTTTAGTTTTGTCAATTTTTTCAATTGTTTCTTTTGTTTCGATTTCATTAATTTCAGCTCTGATTTTAATTATTTCTTGCCTTCTACTTCTTTTGCTGTTGTTTTGCTCTTCTTTTTCTAGGATTTTGAGATGAAGTATGAGATCATTTATTTGTTGGTTTTTTCGTTTTTTAAGGAATGAACTCCAAGCAATGAATTTTCCTCTTAGAACTGCTTTCAATGTGTCCCATAGATTCCGATATGTTGTGTCTGTATTTTCATTAATCTCTAAGAATTTTTTAATTTCCTCCTTGATGTCTTCTATAACCCATTGATCATTCAGTAACCTATTGTTCATTCTCCAAGTGATGTATTCTTTTTCCTTCCTTCTTTTATCGTTGATTTTCAGTTCCATTCCATTATGATCAGATAGGATGCATGGTATTATCTCTACTCCTTTATATTGTCTAAGAGTTGCCCTGTGACATAATATATGATCTATTTTTGAGGAGGATCCATGTGCTGCTGAGAAAAAAGTGTAACTGCTTGATGTTGGGTGGTATATTCTATATATGTCAATTAAGTCTAGGTTATTAATTGTGTTATTGAGTTCTATAGTTTCCTTATTCAACTTTTGTTTGGAAGATCTGTCCAGTGGCGAGAGAGGTGTGTTGAAGTCTCCCATGATTATTGTATGGTGGTCTATTAGACTCTTGAACTTGAGAAGAGTTTGTTTGATGAACATAGCTGCACCATTGTTTGGGGCATATATATTTATGATTGTTATGTCTTGTTGGTGTATGGTTCCCTTAAGCAGTATGTAGTGTCCCTCTTTATCCCTTTTGATTAACTTTGGCTTGAAATCTATTTTATTTGATATGAGTATGGACACTCCTGCTTGTTTCCGAAGTCCATATGAGTGATATGATTTTTCCCAACCTTTCACCTTCAGCCTATGTATGTCTTTTCCTATCAAATGCGTCTCCTGTAGGCAGCATATTGTTGGGTCTTGTTTTGTGATCCATTCTACTAGCCTGTGTCTCTTAATTGGTGAGTTTAAGCCATTAACATTTAGGGTTATTATTGAGATATGGGTTGTTCTTCCAGCCATATTTGTTTATTTATGTTACTAAACATGGTTTGTTTTCCTCTTTGATTATCCCCCCCCCTTTACTGTCCTACCTCCCACTGTTGGTTTTCATTGTTATTTTCCATTTCCTCTTCCTGTAATGCTTTGCGTAGGATGTTTTGAAGAGATGGTTTTCTAGCTGCATATTCTTTTAACTTTTGTTTGTCGTGGAAGGTTTTAATTTCATCTTCCATCCCGAAGCTTAATTTCGCTGGATACACAATTCTTGATTGGAACCCATTTTCTTTCAGTGTTTGAAATATGTTATTCCAGGATCTTCTAGCTTTCAGAGTCTGTGTTGAAAGATCAGCTGTTATCCTGATTGGCTTACCCCTAAATGTAATATGCTTCCTTTCTCTTGTAGCTTTTAAAATTCTCTCCTTATTCTGTATGTTGGGCATCTTCATTATAATGTGTCTAGGTGTGGATCTCTTATAATTTTGCACATTCGGCATCCTGTAGGCTTCTAGAATTTGGGATTCTGTCTCATTCTTCAAGTCTGGGAAGTTTTCTCGTATTATTTCATTGAATAAATTGCTCATTCCTTTGGTATGGAGTTCTATACCTTCCTGTATTCCAATGACTCTTAAGTTTGGTCTCTTAATGTTATCCCATATTTCTTGGATGTTCTGCTCATCGTTTCTTAACAGTCTTTCTGAGCTGTCTATGTTCTTTTCAAGTTGAAATACTTTGTCTTCATTGTCTGATGTTCTATGTTCTAAGTGTTCTACTCTGCTGGTAGTATTCTCAATTGAGATTTTAAGTTGGTTTATTGCTTCCTGCATTTCTAGGATTTCTGTTTGTTTGTTTTTTATAACCTCTATCTCCCTGTATAGTTGATCCTTTGCTTCCTGGATTTGTTTGTGTAATTCATTGTCGAAGTGATCTTTCATTGTCTGATTTTGCTGTCTAATGTCTTCCTTGATACTCCAGATCATCTGAAGCATATATATCCTGAATTCTTTATCTGACATTCCATCTGCTGCAGGTGTTACCTCTTCTAAAGTTGAGTTGACATGCATTGCTTGTAGTCCTTTCTTTCCTTGTCTTTTCATACTGCTTGCGTTTCTTTCTTCTTGGTGAAACTGTTGTGTTTTTGAAATTCCCCCCCCCCCTATATATTTATATTGCTCTTGTATAGTTGAAAAGTCTCCCTTGCAGGTGCGGGCGGGGGCTCTACTCTGCCCCTCCTCCAATTGGTGTGATGTGTCTACCACGCCCGCGGACCCCTGGGCCTGATCTGACGTTCTGTCGCAGGTCTGCCTACCTTGCAGGTGGGGGCAAAGGCTCTGCCCTGCCCCTCCTACCACGCCCGGAGAACGCTGGACCTGATCTGCAGGTTGGTCGCCGGTCTGCCCACCTTGCGGGCACGGGTGGCAGTTCCGATCCGCCCCCACTCCAAATGGGGTCACTTGACCACCACACAGGCGGGCCGCTGGGCCTGATCTGGGCGCAGGCGAAGGCTCTGCTCTGCCCCTACTCCAGTTGGGGTGAAGTGTGTACCACGCTGGCAGGCCGCTGGGCCTGATCCGCCGGTCTGTCGCAGGTCTGCTTACCTTGCCGGCGCGGGCGGCAGCTCTGCCCTGCCCCTCCTACCACGCCCGCAGACCACTGGGCCTGATCTGCAGGTTGGTCGCAGGTCTGCCTACCTTGCGGGCATGGGTGGCGGCCCCGCTCCTCCCCTCTGGCTCGACAACAAAGCGAGAGAGACTTGGGTATCTGTGACTCACCCTCCCTACCAGGAGACCAACTGTTTCCGTCGCCGCTGGCACTGATGAAGTTCTCTCCTCGGCCGCTCTCCGATGACATCAGATCTCTGCCATGCTGGCATCCCCTGTTCTATGGCTGAATCCCATTTTCTTCTCTTCCAATAGGCGGAGCTGTGCCCTCCAAGCCGAGCTTCTGCCCTCTATGTGCAGACAGAAATCCCTGTACGGTGGCTCCTGGGAGTCTCTCAATCCTGTTAGTTCAGAGCCCTTTCACTTATCCGGCCCCTCCCCCTGTTCCTCCTCCCAGCCAGCCAGCCAGGTCCTGTTCACCGGAGGCGGTTCCCCAAGGATCTGATTACACTTGCAGCCCCACCGCGTGTCCTATATCCCGAACGATGAACACCCTCTCTGTCATTCATCTAAGCCCCAGTGCTGTGGTGGGGTGATCTGGGAACCAACAGTTTAATTTTTCCGGACCCCTTTGGTGGGCACGCCCCCAGAAACTGGCGGCTAAGATCTTGGGTGTCGCCACTGGTGTTAAGGGGAGGTGGGGATCTGGAATCCCCTCTGCTTCCCTACAGACACGCCCCCGGAGAGATTCCCGAGGTTTCCTGGCTGCTTGTATCTGGAGGGGGTGGGAGTCACACACCTGCTAACGTGGATTCCGCTGGGAAGGAATTCTGTCGCTGGAACTCTGGTGATGTCACCTCTCTGCTATGGCGGGCCCCAGGCTCCTTGCCGGAGTGTCCGAAGGGAGGGGTGGGACTGGTCTGTCTCTGGTTGGTTTCAGCTCCTGGTTCGCTATTTCATGAAGGCTTGGCGAGAGACCTCTTCCTAGAGTCCCTGCACCGCTCCTGCTGCGCTGCGCCTCAGAGGCTATCCGCCCTGACGCGGGGGCCACGTGCAGGCAGCCGACAGTTGCCGAGTCGCGCGGGCAGCGGCCGGCGGGTCTGGACCTCTGCGCTGCGTGGCGGAGATTCACTCGTCTAGGGCAAACTGTCACCTCCAAAAATCCTTCCAATTCCCGGCCGGTCTCTCTTTAGTGGAATTTTGCTAGGAGTTTCTCAGCAGGTCAAATCTAAGCATATCCATGCGTCTCTCTGACCCCGTTGTTGAGGAGGTACTGAAAGCACTGCCTCCCCACTCGCCACCATGTTGGATCTACAAAACCTTTAAAGAGGAACTAATACCAATACTTTTCAAGCTATTTCAGGAAATAGAAAAAGAGGGAGAAATTCCAAATTCATTCTACGAGGCCAACATCACCCTGATTCCTAAACCAGACAAAGACACTTCAAAGAAAGAAAACTACAGACCAATATCTCTAATGAACCTAGATGCAAAAATCCTCAATAACATTCTGGCGAATCAGATACAAAAACATATCAAAAAAAATTGTGCACCATGATCAAGTAGGATTCATCCCTGGGATGCAAGGCTGGTTCAATATACGGAAATCAATAAATGTTATTCACCTCATCAATAGACTTAAAAATAAGAACCATATGATCATCTCGATAGATGCGGAAAAAGCATTCGACAAAGTACAGCATCCCTTTATGTTCAAAACTCTAGAAAAACTAGGGATAACAGGAACATACCTCAATACTGTAAAAGCAATCTATGCTAAGCCTCAGGCTAGCATCATTCTGAATGGAGAAAAATTGAAGGCATTCCCTCTAAAATCTGGAACAAGACAGGGATGCCCTCTCTCACCACTTCTGTTCAACATAGTTCTCAAAACACTGGCCAGAGCAATTAGACAGATGAAAGAAATTAAAGGCATAAAAATAGGAAAAGAAGAACTTAAATTATCACTATTTGCAGGTGACATGATTCTATACCTAGCAGACCCAAAAGGGTCTACAAAGAAACTATTAGAGCTAATAAATGAATTCAGCAAAGTGGCAGGATATAAAATCAACACGCAAAAATCAAAGGCATTCCTGTATATCAGCGACAAATCCTCTGAAATGGAAATGAGGACAACCACTCCATTCACAATATCCTCAAAAAAAATACAATACTTGGGAATCAACCTAACAAAAGAGGTGAAAGACTTATACAATGAAAACTACAGAACCCTAAAGAGAGAAATAGAAGAAGATCTTAGAAGATGGAAAAATATACCCTGTTCATGGATAGGCAGAACTAACATCATCAAAATGGCGATATTACCAAAAGTTCTCTATAGGTTTAATGCAATGCCAATCAAAATCCCAACGGCATTTCTTGTAGAAATAGAGAAAGCAATCATGAAATTCATATGGAAAAATAAAAGACCCAGAATAGCAAAAACAATGCTAAGCAGGAAGTGTGAATCAGGCGGTATAGCGATACCAGACTTCAAACTATACTACAGAACAATAGTAACAAAAACAGCATGGTACTGGTACCAAAACAGGCGGGTGGACCAATGGTACAGAATAGAGGACACAGAAACCAATCCACAAAACTACAACTATCTTATATTTGATAAAGGGGCTAAAAGCATGCAATGGAGGAAGGATAGCATCTTCAACAAATGGTGCTGGGAAAACTGGAAATCCATATGCAACAAAATGAAACTGAATCCCTTTCTCTCGCCATGCACAAAAGTTAATTCAAAATGGATCAAGGAGCTTGATACCAAAGCAGAGACACAATGTCTGATACAAGAAAAAGTTGGGTACAATCTACGTACTGTGGGGTCGGGCTCCAAATTCCTCAATAGGACACCCATAGCACAAGAGTTAATAACTAGAATCAACAAATGGGACTTACTCAAACTAAAAAGTTTTTTCTCAGCTAAAGAAACAATAAGAGAGGTAAATAGGGAGCCTACATCCTGGGAACAAATCTTTACTCCTCACACTTCAGATAGAGCCCTAATATCCAGAGTATACAAAGAACTCCAAAAATTAGACAATAAGATAACAAACAACCCAATCAACAAATGGGCCAAGGACCTGAACAGACACTTCTCAGAGGAGGACATACAATCAATCAACAAGTACATGAAAAAATGCTCACCATCTCTAGCAGTCAGAGAAATGCAAATCAAAACCACCCTAAGATACCATCTCACTCCAGTAAGACTGGCAGCCATTATGAAGTCAAACAACAACAAGTGCTGGCGAGGATGTGGGGAAAAGGGTACACTTGTACATTGCTGGTGGGACTGCAAATTGGTGCAGCCAATTTGGAAAGCAGTATGGAGATTTCTTGGAAAGCTGGGAATGGAACCACCATTTGACCCAGCTATTGCCCTTCTCGGTCTATTCCCTAAAGACCTAAAAAGAGCATGCTACAGGGACACTGCTACATCGATGTTCATAGCAGCACAATTCACAATAGCAAGACTGTGCAACCAACCTAGATGCCCTTCAATAGACGAATGGATAAAAAAAAATGTGGCATTTATACACAATGGAGTATTACTCTGCATTTAAAAATGACAAAATCATAGAATTTGCAGGGAAATGGATGGCATTAGAACAGATTATGCTAAATGAAGCTAGCCAATCCCTGAAAAACAAATGCCAAATGTCTTCTTTGATATAAGGAGAGTAACTAAGAACAGAGTAGGGACGAAGAGCATGAGAAGAAGATTAACATTAAACAGGGATGAGAGGTGGGAGGGAAAGGGAGAGAGAAGGGAAATTGCATGGAAATGGAAGGAGACCCTCAGGGTTATACAAAATTACACACAAGAGGAAGTGAGGGGAAAGGGAAAAATAATACAAGGGGGAGAAATGAATTACAGTAGAGGGGGTAGAGAGAGAAGAGGGGAGGGGAGGGGAGGGGAGGGGCGATAGTAGAGGATAGGAAAGGCAGCAGAATACAACAGACACTAGTATGGCAATATGTAAATCAATGGATGTGTAACTGATGTGATTCTGCAATCTGTATATGGGGTAAAAATGGGAGTTCATAACCCACTTGAATCAAAGTGTGAAATATGATATATCAAGAACTATGTAATGTTTTGAACAACCAACAATAAAAATTTAAACAAAAGAAAAACTAAATAAATAAATTTAAATTTCAGAGACAATAAAAAGTATGTTTCACTTTTCCCCTTCATTTTTGTTGAATTCTGCATTTCTGTCAAAAATTAAAATTAAAAAAAAAATGAGCATGACATGTAACTTGTCTCCAGATCATTGGTTCTCACATTGCCATATTACTACACAGTCATGCACCAAATAATGTTGTTTAGTTCAATGATGGGTCACATATATGACCGTGATCCTGCAACACTATCCTGGAGCTGAAAAATCCCTGTTGCCTAGTGACATCATAGCCATGGTAATAATATAGAACAAAGAAACCATCTATGTTTGTGTCAATACATGTCATGATGAACACACAATTAGGAACTCACCAAATGATGCATTTCTCAGAATGTGTCCCCATTATTAAGCAATGAATGACTATATTCTAGTGGACCTAAAAGTTGTTATTTTATATGTCCTGAATATTCATCCTCTGTTGGAAGAGAGTAGGTGGCAAAATTTTCTCTAGTTCTGTAGGATTTCTCTTCATGCTCTTATTTCCTTTGTTGTGCAGAAGGCTTTTTAATTTGATGCCATTCCATTTATTAATTCTTGGTTTTATTTCCTGAGCTTTAGGGGTCTTACTGAGGAAGTCAAAACCTGTGCCTATGTGTTAGAGAGTTTTGACTCTGTTTTCTTCTAGAAGTTGTAAAATTTCTGCTCTAGTTCCTAGGTCATTGAACCACTTTGCATTAACTTTTGTATAGATTAAGACATAGGGGTCTAGTTTTATTTTATTTTATTTTTAATATGGGAAGGTAGTATTCCCAGCAACATTTAATCAAAAGGCTATCTTTTCTCGAGCATGTTTTTGTCACCTTAAAGATCGGATGACCATATCTGTTCTGTGTGGGCATGTCCGTATCTTCTGCTCTATTCTGTTGGTCTGCATATCTATTCTTGAGACAGTACCATGCAGTATTTGTTACTATGGCTCTGTTGAATCCCACTATTATATATAATTACAATGTACCAACAAAATTATATTTTTTCATTTTTAATATTTTTGTTGAGTTATTAATTGCACACACTAATGGGTTCAATGTGATATTTTCATAATGCATATAATGTGCCCTGCTCAAATCCAATCACACTTTTGTATTTAAAAAAAATTAATGATAGGATATCAGTGTCTACACTTCAATTTTTAAGATGCATTTACAAAGTAAGTCATGATCAATGTGATTATGGCTTCTTGGTTGTTGGGAAAGTATTTATTTGCCCTCTGTGTGACTTCGTCTCCTTCCTATACTCTTTGGTGTGAACCTTTGATGAAATTTACCCAAATTTTGTTAAGAGTAATTGGCAGGAACTTACCAGTGCCTCGGGGTGCATGGAGTGACCCTTGTCACTTATGTCTCTGGGAGAGGCCAGCTTGGGGCCCAGGCCAGAACAATAGCCATAATAACATTATTTTAAGCAGCAGGATGGGAGCCGACTATTATTATTCAGAGTTTATTAAAATTATGATAGAAAGTGGTTGTCACTTCATAGTAAAATTGTGATTTTTTTTCAATTTTTTAATTAACTTTTTGCATTTTGCAACTGTCCTTAGTTTACATTTCTATTTTTAAATATTTTTTTAGTTGTAGATGGACACAATGTCTTTATTTTTATTTATTTATTTTTTTATGTGATACTGAGGATCGAACCCAGGGCCTCACATGTACAAGGCAAGCGCTCTACCACTGAGTTACAACACCAGCCCTAGTTTACATTTCTTTTAAAAATAATTTAAAAGATAATTTTAAAAATTAAGAAAACCAATTCAGTGTATGTATCAAGATTAATACTGAATTTCTCTCCTAAGAGTTAAAGAGGAGGAAACATTTTAGGAATTGGCATATTCAGAATAAGAAAAATTAGAAGGAAATATACCAAAATACTAATGGTTGATGAGGGGGTTTAAGGTAATGGTTAAAGTGTATTTTATACTTCTCTGCATTTTTCAAAATTTCCATTGGTAGTGTGAATCAAATTTATCATTAAGAGAAAATCATCCTTAAGTGCTTTTCTGAGGACCATCTGCCTCTCTGGGTCCCTGATTCTGCTTTTATTAATCCCGTGGTTCCTTTCTCTTTACACCACAGAAACAAGTAAAAAAAAACCTGAAGCTGTTACTATACCATGTTGCTATACTAAAACAAAGTGCATGGGGAAAAAATAGCATTGCAGACATCACTTAGGAATGTAGAAAAACTACTATGTAAAGTTACTCATACCAGGGAGAGACCTCGCCAGCCTGCTTATTCATCCTACTCCTTTACTGAAAACAAAATTTTCCCCCAAAGCCTAGAATTTCACATTTCAAATTCCAACTTCAAAAACGGGAGTAGTTATCATTTATTTGAATAAGGTTAATCATTTTGTTGCTTTTTCTAATAACACCTAAATCACTTTGGCTCACAGACACTGTAGTGACTTAAGTGTGGGGAGGGATGGGGGACTATTTTAGAGCATCGAATATTCCAAGGAAGGTAAGGTAAATCTGGATGGAGCTCTGCAAGGGAAGGCTCTGTGTGGCTTGGGAGCAGAGAGTGTGCACTAGGCCCTTAGAAGCGAAGGAGGTGGCCTAAAGAAGTCTAAGTGGATAATAGAATAAAGAAGGCACATATCCCAAGCTTCATGATGGTCTGTCAGCTGACATAGCTTCAAGGGCAGAAGAGAGAGGTAAGTTGTATGTGGCTACAAGGTGGGATTTCAGAAACACCAAGAAGGTTCAGATAAGCACTCTTCCAAATTCCTTTACAGCCTGTTTGCTGATACTTGAATTGTAACTAACTAAAATATAATAGAGATTGAGTATCTCATGACTGAAATGCCTAGGACCAAAAGTGTTTCAGATTTCACATATTTTTGGAATATTTGCATATACGTAATGAGATATGTTGCGAAGGAGACCCAAATCTAAAGGCAATGCTCATTCATGTTTCAGATATACCTCTCCATATACTCTGAATGTAATTTTATACAACAGTTTTAGAATACCTCAACAAAGCTCTTATTAAATGTCCTCCTGGCCCCATGCTTCCAAGATATACATAATCACAAAAGTCTTAGGGAGAATAAATAAGTTCATAGTAAAGTTAAGAAGTTCAAATTTCCAGAAAGAAATTTAAGCATGTATTTGGAAGACACAGGGGAGAATATGCAAAGGGGCAAAGTCAAAATATCTAGAAAACAGTGATGACAAGAGACCTGACTCAGACCCTTAAAGCTAAGAAAGAGGATTCTCCCAGGAAGGTGGCAGAGCAGATCTAGGCAGTAACCTCTGACCCCTTCACAGCCCAGAAAGGAGGCAGTGAACAAACAGCTGATCAGAGAGGTGGGGGACAGAGTAAATATTCTGAAGTTCAATATTGGACAGTTTGAGACTTAGAGGGACTTGGAGTTTGGTTATTGGAGCAGAAAATAAAGACAGAATTCCCTGGTCCCAAATTCTGAGCAGGGTGGGCCAGGGGATAACAAAGAGAGAAAGAGGTTGAAGAAAAGCACACAAGCTTACTTCCTTAACAACAGCTGGAAAGAAAACCAGATCAAGTTAAAATGTGACAGGAACAACAAAGACAGTAAAGGAAATAAAAACATTTAATTCAAATTGTGGACTGAAAGCCTTGCTGGGCATGGCAGCCATCTTGTAGAGTCCACAATTAGTCAGCCTTCCTAGAAGAAATTAAATCAATAGAGCTTCTCTCCACCTTCAAATAGCACACATAAAATCAGAGGGAATACCTCTGAAAACAGTTGTCTCAGTAATCCATCTATAAGGAACTTGTAGATGGATCACTGCTAGCTGAAAGTTACGGAAACCCCCCTCATCAGGGACAAGGAGAGTGGGGTGGAGCCGACTCCAGAGCTAATCACTTCCGGGGCGTCCTAGCACTAACCAAGCCTTCAACACGGACTCCATTGTTGCCCAGGCAAAGCTGCACCAACTGACATCCTATCTCTATCACAGTTCCTGACAAAAACCCTATGAACAACACCAGCCAGCATATAGGCATCTGTGCCATAGATGGCCCATAGAGAGCCTGCACCTCAGGCCTATGGTTGCAGATGGGCCAAGGTTCTTGGGTAGCATAACTCCCAGGAGATCACAGCAAAGTGTAGTGTATGCCCATAATTCAAGGCTGTGGGCAGGAAGAGTTCAGATGCAAGCAGACAGACAGATCCTCTACCTCAATTACAGGGCTGGTGCTAAGGTTATCTACACTGCCATGGTTGGATGCTTTTATGCCACAGATGGTCCTTGGAGAGAGTGCACCCATGGTCCCCATGTTGCAGGCAGGCATCAGGTGCTTAGATAGCACTAATCCAGGAGAGACCCAGTGGAGGGAGTGGGAATCAACATTCAAAACTGCAGACAGTGGGGACTCAGATAGGTGGGCCAACTGTCTCTATGTTCCAGTCATAGGGACAATAATCTATAAGGGACCCAGTGATCTACATCAGTCAGGGGGGAGGATTCTGCACCACAGAACACCCAAATAAATAATCTAATGTTACATCATAAGTGCCTAGGAAAAAAAGAACAAATTAATTCCAAAACTAGTAGAAGTCAAGAAATAATTAAGATCACAACTGAAATTAATGAAATTGAAAATAAAAATACAATGCAAAAGATGAATTCAATAAAGATTTGGCCCTTTGAAAAGATAAGACTAATAAACCTTTAGTCAAACTAACCAAAAGAAAGAGAAAACCCAAATCAACAAAATTGGATACAAAAGAAGAGATAACAAAGACAATTCTGAAATCCAGAGAATCAATAGAAACTGTTTTGAAAATCTATACTCCAATAAACTAGAGAATCTAGAAGATATTGACAAATTTCTAGACACACATGACCTTCCAAGTACAGTCATGAGGATATAGAAAACTTAAACAGTTCAATACCAAGCAATGAAATTGAAGCAGCTATTTAAAAGCTTCCAATAAAAAAATAAATAAATAAAAGCCCAGGACCAGATGGATCCTCAGCCGAGTTTTACCAGACCTTTAAAGAAGAATTAATGCCAAACCTCCCTAAATTATTCCATGAAATAGAAAGGGAGGGAACACTGCTAAATTCATTCTATGACGCCAGTATCACCCTGATACCAAAACCAGATAAAGACATATTGAGGAAAGAAAACTTCAGACTAATAACCCTGGTGAACTTTGATGCAAAATCCTTATAAAATATTGTCAAACAGCATTCAAAAACACATTAAGAAGACAGCACACCATGATTAAGTGTGTTATATCCCAGGGGTGCAAGGTTGATTCAAAATACACAAAACAAAAAATGTAATTGATTGTGTAAACAGAATAAAACAAAAATCATGTGATTATTTCAATGGACGCAGAAAGGGCATCTGACAAAGTCCAGCACTGATTCATCTTTAAAATCCTTAGAGAAAGTAGGAATAGAAGAAACTTAACTGAACATTATAAAACCTATTTTGAAAAAAACCCAAGGCCAATATCATACTGAACCGACAAAAATTGAAAGCATTTTTCTCTAAAATCAGGAACAAGACAAGGATGTTCACTCTCATCACTTCTATTCAACATAGTTCTTGAAACTCCAGCCAGAACAGTAAGATAAGAAAAGGAAATTAAAGACATAAAAATAGGAAAAGAAGAAGCCAAATTCTCTCTGCTTGCTGATGACAAATCCTATGTGTAGAAGACCCAAAAAATTTCACCAGAAGACTTCTAGAACTGATAAAGGAATTCAGCAAAGTAACAGGACACAAGATCATTTATAAATCAATAACTTTTCTATACTCCAACAGCAATTCTGCTGAGAAAGAAATCAGGAAAAATATCCCATTTGTAATAACCTAAAAAACCGAAAAACAAAAAACTTGGGAATTAATCTGGGAATTAATTCTTCACAGAACTAGAAGAAAAATGTTCTAAAATTCATTTGGAAGAATAAGAGACCCAGAATAGCCAAAGTCATCATGAGTAAGAAGAGCAATGCTGGAGGTATCATGAGACCCAAGACACTTGGCCTCAAATTATACTACAGAGCTATAGTAAACAAACAAATCCAGCATTGTATTGACACCAAAAGAAACATGAAGACCTATGGAATAGAATAGAAGACAATGACAAATCCACATAGAAAGTCATTTGACACTCAATAAAGTGTAACAAAATATACCGTGTAGAAAAAATAGCCTTTTAAACAAATGATTCTGGGAAAACTAGATATCCATATATATATAAATGAAACTACATCCCTATCTCTCACACTACACAAAATCAACTTGAAATGGATCAATCTAGGAATTAGATCAGAAACTTTGCAATTGCTGGTGGAAACACATGCTCAAAATTCCATCATATTGGTACAGTCACCAGCTTCTTATTCCTAAGGTACAAAAAATAAAACCAAGTAGGATGGCATCCAATTAAAAAATTTCTGCACAACAAAGGAAATTAGAACATAAAGAGAGAGCATACAGAATGGGAGAAAACATTTGTCAGTTATTCCTCCAACAAGGGATTAAATCCAGAATATATAAAGAACTCGAAAAACTTAACACCAAAACAAAACAAATAACCCAATTAACAATTAATGAGATAAAGAACTGAACAGACACTTAAAAAAATAAGTACAAATCACCATCAAAGATATGAAAAAAATGTTCAACATCTTTAGCAATCAGGGAAGTGCAAATCAAAGCCACATTGAGATTTCATCTCACCCCAGTCATAATGGCAATTACCAAGAATACAAAAAAAAAAAATGTTGATGAGAATGTG